>NC_138941.1:49654625-49802125 GCF_965226115.1 Aulonocara stuartgranti | reverse complement strand
ACCAGCAATTAGAGGAAATGTAGGATAAATTTAGCACATACAGATTAGGCAAAGAGGATGTTTAACCTCACTGAACTTCTTCATTTGGCCAAAGACTAAGATAGCTGGTTTACTAACACACTCTTTATATTTACACATATTTTAAAATAGCATCAGCTAAAATGTAACTGCACATCCTCCATAGAGTGATGAACATTTACTTTATTTCTGCTCTCCTACTCCCCTCTTACAGAATAATATATTGTATATATTCGATTGTCATTTAGACATGATGATAGTATTTGGAGTCACAGAAGAGAAAACTCAGCAGAGCTGTTCCATGAGTCTTTAACTCAATCTGTGAGTTTACATCATCATCTGAATGGATGCCAAATTTGTATTTTTTTTTAATTCTAGTACTGTCTGTGTGTGTAAACTCCAGAAATTAAGGGATATCACATAAATATCCGGAAAAAAAAGACATTGACGTTCTCCTTTAAGTGTTGTACAAATCACCTTCCCACAGTGTGTCAATTGATCTTCATGCAGGATTGAAGTTTTCTCCTAATAACATTGTGCTATTTGAATTCAGAGTTTAATAAATATTCCATAACTTCACTTCATTGTGATACACTTCTTGGTAAAGACAGTAAACATTTGAAATTTGTGGTATCGAAGATGAAACTGTGACATACATCCTCCACAAATAGGTTTACAAAGCCGCTCTGACACTGTGAGCTCACCAACTCTGTGCACCATTATTGAGCCAAACGTGTGAAAAGTCAATCATGTGTCTGTGTGTGAGCATCTGGTTTTGCATTTTATAAATAGATGTAGCAACAAACTGATCAGCCTGTGATGTTTTACTTCAGAATACCAGAGGAAGCACGCCTCTGTATTTCATATGAATTCACAGGAGACTCATTTAAATGCTTTACAATAAATGATTTAAATAGCTGTACAAAAAAAGACCATTACAGGTTTGTTTACCACAGAAGTTTACTTTGTGATTACTATGTTACTATGATCATTTTTTATAGTTATGGTTTCAGTCTCATGGTATTAGTCTTCCTTTTTATCCTTAACTCAATAAGTTTTGGTTCATTTTGATTCACTCGAGCTCATTTAGACATTTACCTACAAAATGCTGATTTAAGTTAGTGTGTAAACTCACTGCTGGATGGCAGTTGATTGTACTGAACTGACTTCTGTTTTATTACCCCTCCCAACTTAAGCGCAAAATTGTAGCTATGGGGTCCTCTGTAGGACACACATGTATTAATCAGCCAGAAGACATCAGAAACATTAAATTTAGACTGTTCCCATAATGGAATAATAAGGAATAATAATAATAATCATGGAATAATAAGAGGATGTTTTTAATACAATATTGTCAAATTTAAAAAAGAAAGGTGTTGAGACTTTATCGCAGTTAAATACATTATTTATTTCCAATACAGCCTTTTAATAACCCCACCGAGTCCATGTTTGGAGTAGAAGCCTGATTTGAAGCAGCAATGACTACAGCAAGACAGCTCCCTAGAAAACAGAACCAGCTTTAACCCCAGTCAGATATGCACACTGTTAGACCTCTGTGTTACCACCATGAATTGTAAATACAACGAGGCCATGGATTTGCCATGGGCTGCCCCGTGTTACCTATTGTAGCCAACCTTTACATGGAGAAAGTGGAAAGTAAAGGCTTTTTAAAAGAACAGCACCAAGCTGCTGTTACAGGTATGTGGATGACGCCTGGGTCACAATCAAAACCTAAGAAGTAGAAGCCTTTACTGTTCACATCAACTCAGTGGATAGAAATATAAAGTTCCCCGGGGAAGATACAAAGGATGACAGTTGCACATTGAGGAGAATAGAAATCTGAAGTTTACCAGAAGCCTCCACACACAGAGCAGTACCTCCTCTTTGACTCCCACCACCCTCTGGAACACAAACTTGGACACAAACTGCAGTGTGGGCAGGGAATCATCAGCTCATCAACAAAGGCTTTCCTGTGTCATGGTTTGGCTGATTCAGGCCTCTTGATGGACTGCCTAATGTAAGGATAATGTGTGGACTCGTTGAGCTTACTACCACTGGGACCCAGTGTATCCAGATCCCAGGGTATCAGAGTCATGCATCAAACATTTTATAGATACTCTGTTTTCAGTTTAAAGTTGCAGTCAGCGACAAGCACCTGACTCTGGTTTGTGTGGTCTGACATATTTAAAACCACTTTGCCTATTTTCTATTTAAGGTCTTTAGGAGGTGGTTGTGGGCAGTTTTTAGGTTTCATGTTAAAAACTGTTGTAACCCCATTTCTTTAGGCTCCAAACTGAACTGATAAAGTTTAATTAGTTTTAGAAAATATTATTTATATAAATCAAAGAAATAGTTCAATAGGAAGTGCCCATAGTTTAAGCACCTTGAAGCCACTGTACAAAAGGCCAGCCAGTTCGCAGAACTCACGAACGGAGCCACATCTGCGGAGTAAGATATCAGCATACTGCTGCCGTTTAGCCAATGAGCGGTGAGGCAACCCATTCACTTCACCAATCAGAAGACACAATTCTACCTCATCATTACGCACGCAGAGAGTTCGGTCGGAGCTGCAGGTGGGAAGAGTCAGCAGAGTTTTACTCACCGTGTGGATTTTCGTTCCTTCTAATGCTGTTAGCGGTGTGCGTCCATGAGACTGTAAGTTTCTGTTTTTTATCGTGTTTGTTCTTTGCTGCGGCCATTATCCTCCCTTGTTTAATCCTTGGCGCACACTTTGTTTACCGATTGTTACTGCCGTTTACTGCGAAGCAGCCTCTGCGGTGCGGTCATTAAGGGACCGTCACTAATTTCTCATGTTAGCTCTAATGTAAAGTGCCTAGTTAGGATTTATGTAAATAGTAAAATTAGCATTTGTTGACACTCCCTTATTTTGGTTGCATGTTCCACTATCCAGTATTGTTTGTATTGTTGTATTACACATTTAATTCACTCTGTTCACATAATTATGGAAGACTTTTATGTTCTTTCCAACAGAAACCACACCATCACTCACCACACGGCATATAGCATTTTACAGCCTGTTAAATCCCCTCACTCACATTATGGATGTGTGCTTCGGATTCTTGCTAAATAAATGAGTGAACGACAGATACCTGAGTGGCAGTGGATTTTGTGGATACGCCATCTGTTCTTATCGGACAACCCTGTTGAGATTGTGGATTCATAGAGTCAGCACCTTATCATCTACATCAGTCATAGTCAGGAGGTCAAGTCCATCCCTCTTAAAGTGACCTCCTCCATTACAGCCACTGTTGTTGTGATTTTATATAAATAAAAGTGACTTGAATAGAAATGATCTGATTATGTACTCTACTTGTGTGTGTCTAAGTGTTCTTATTTCCCTTCCTACACATTGCAATGCCACAAAATTCAGAGCTCTGCCTTACTCGTCCAGTGTGGATGTTGGGTGCGATCACTTTGTTCCTGCTCAGGCACCTTAAAGCTGTCATGTCTGGGCCTCCTCTACCTCATCTCCTGGCAGCAACAAGTCTGAGTAACATCTTTCATGCCTCCCTCAGCCTTTTCCTTCCTGACATATGCAGAAAAGTTGAAAATTGGAGTTTTATTTTCACTTTCACTTTGTCCTTCTCACATGAAAAAGAATAGGTTTCATGAAATATAGTAAATGTTAATTAATCATTTCTGGGTTTATGGGGTAAATATGATACTCAGAGTTGTTTGGTGGGAGGAAACCATTTAGTATTAATAACTAGAGCCTGGCTGCAATCAGAATCTACACTGGAATCAACAATAATAATGGCGAATAAACGAAAAATATAATAATGGAGTAAAGAAGAGACAGAAGGAACGCTCTTAAAATATAAGTGTTGATGTTGCATCGCTGGTCCACTAGAGGGCACTCTGCAACTTGTCATAAACACAAACCAGCTGAATCATGCAGAGCATATGTGTAACCCAGGACTTGTTGTGACAATTAAATTATATAGCTAAAATTGTTATATAGCTAAAAATTTCAACTAAAAATTAATTAACAAGCATTTTAAATGAAAACAAAATTGTGTGATCTCTTGTTTGTTGTGGTTAGTGGTATGCTCAGGCTTCGGTCTTCAGTAGTTGTGGATGCTCCATGGCTCTGTCCTGAAAATCTGAGTTTGATTTGATCTGCTTGAACAAACTCAGTTTGTGGGATCATAAGACGATTTTTTCTGCAATATTGTCAAATTTAAAAAAAAAAAGAAAAAAAGAAGAGGTGTTTACTTTATCCTAATTAAATGCATTATTTATTCCAATACAGCCTATTAATAACCCTCCTGAGCCTATATTTGGAGTAAGTCTTTTAAGTTCTCATCTGAACTCCATATTATTCTGTACTGGCCTGATTTCAAGCAGCAATGACTACAGCAAGACAGCTCCCTAGAAAAAAGATCCAGCTTTACCCCCAGTCAGATATGCACACTGTTAGACCTCTGTGTTACCACCATTAATTGTAAATACAGTGAGGCCATAGATTTGCCACAGGCTGCCCCGTGTTACCTATTGTAGCCAACCTTTACATGGAGCAAGTGGAAAGTAAAGGCTTTTTAAAAGAACAGCACCAAGCTGCTGTTACAGGTATGTGGATAATACCTGGGTCACAATCAAAACCTAAGAAGTAGAAGCCTTTGCTGTTCACATCAACTCAGTGGGTAGAAATATAAAGTTCCCCGGGGAAGATACAAAGGATGACAGTTTGCTATTTCTGGAATGTGCTTTGCACATTGAGCAGCATGGAAACCTCAACATTGAAGTTTACCAGAAGCCTCCACACACAGAGCAGTGCCTCCTCTTTGACTCTCACCACCCTCTGGAACACAGACTTGGAGTAATCAGGACCCTACAGCACTGGGCAGAAAATGTTCCCTCTAAGCCAGATGAGAAAGAAAAGGAACACACACATGTAAAGAAAACTCTTAAAACATGTGGAAATCTGGGCTTTCATCAAATCATCAAAGATGCACAGAAAAGAAGATCAGGGAAGACAAATGGTTTGAAAGAGGAGTGAAAGAGGCCATCTATGTCTACTGTGAAAGGCCATCCTTGAACATAGACACTAACTGTTTGCTACCTACAATCCAGTTGTGAGACACATCTCAAACCTTCAAGAAAATTAAAGAATTCCAGTGGCTTTCATAACTAAAAAAAAAAATCTAAAAAACCCCAAAACTTTTGTGCACAGTTTTTTCTGTTTAACATTTTTCAACCGTGAAGTAAGTGCGTAAAATCAAACATATATAAACATATATCTTTTTAATAACACCCCGGCCTATGTTTGGAGAAATAGATCCACCTAAACTCCAGATACACATATAAATTATTCAGTTTTGGCCCAAATTAGAAAGCATTAGAACCTGATGAAGCAGTTAGTATTTATGTCTGGATTGGCTGCAAACATAAAGTTTATACAGAATCACAGAAAGGAAATGAAAACAATATGATGGGATATGATGAAGCACGGTGGATGTGAAATTTCACCCAACAGATACGTTTACAGTTTCAGTGAAAATGAAATCTACTACAGATTATGATGTAAGGTATAATTCTTCGTAGATGATAAATTCGTTTCTGTGATATCTTTATAATTCAGTACCGTCATAGAAGAAAGCATAAAGCAGCCTCTGCTCACTTTTAGATAAAACACTGGTGCCATAAGCTAACACAGTGCTATGACCTATGTGCTGACTTCACATTCTCACCCACATTACTCATCCATGATTCCTTGATGCTAACACAACATAAGATGCCTATCATGTGATGTAACAGCTGAACTCCAGAACAGATTTTAATCACTGAATATATGACACAAACACACTGCAATCACTTGGAAATGCACTTTATGTGGCTGTTTTTTGTTGCATGAAACCGAATAAACACTGTTTCAAATATCACATAAATTCATTTGATAATGCAGGAGTGACAAGAGTTTCAAACTTCAAAAATCAGAACAATCGTTAAAAAAAAAGACCAATTTTTTAAGAATTTAAATATGAAGAAGCTCAAATAAACAGAACAATGAATATTTAACTTTGATGATATTGGCTCTTTTCTCCATAAATATAGCTGCGTGGCTCAAAAGCCCGTTAATTGTCAGTGTTAAGTAACTGAAAAGCACTTTAGAGTTCAGAGGATGGAAAAGTTCTTCCTGATAAAGGAAACATACCTCTAAAATGACATCCAAATACTGAAATCCTAAAACTGATACAGAAACAATGTGTCATTATAAGAAAACTAAGAGATGAAAAAGCACCTACAGCTCCAGGCTGTCTCAATACATTACTGCTGGATTTGACTCTTTAAAAAAACACAAACACAAAACTCCCCTCAGTTCCCACCAATCTTCAGTTTTTCATATATCCTGCAAGTGTGTATATATGCAAAACACTGAAGTCACGTTATATGTAGTGCAAAGTTATGTGAACAGAGCTAAATCTTTCCTTGTGAGCAAAATAACTTTGACATAAAAGTAACAAAAACAAATTCAGCTTTAGTGTCGACATGTAAAACACAAAGTGCTGCAACACATCACTTCAACAGATTTAAAGTAACCGTATACTCTGAAGCCAGAGTTCAACTTTGGCTCAGATGATGGATCCTGTTTCTGCACTCGAAACTACTTGACATCAGCTGACCAGTCGCTGAAGGCACAGTCATCATTTACAGGAGTTAAAGTTCATTTGGGTCCAAACAGATTATGGGACACGTTCACTGTGTCCAGAAGCGGCTGGAAGAGTTAATGCTTCGAATCTTCAAACACATATGAACGATCCGCAGGTACGTAGGCAGCACTCTTCTCTGTTAACAGTTCCAATGCGCCCTTGCACAAAGCAATTAGATTGGACGTTTCTTGAGCTGGAGAAAGATTTTTTTAATCACTTTTGTGTACAGTGATATTTCAAATATTTCAAACATGAAGTAAATGCATAAAAACAAATATTTAAGACTTTAACATACTTCTGCTTTTTGTGACTCTGTGATCAAACATCCTCCAACTGCGAAGCACAGAAGAATAAACACACAGAGAACCACAACTGGAATCAGTCGGCACCGCTCGGACGAACCACCTGCCAGGAAAAACCAAACAGAGATGAGACCAACTGTAACTGTCAAACTCACGAAGTTACACATTTTTATATTTCAATATTTTATTGATAGAAATTTTATGTCTAATCATCAGAATCAGAATACTTTATTAATCCCTAAGGGAATTATATGAAGTTTAATTTTTGGTAGACGATAAGTTAGTTCCTGTGATGTCTTTATAATTCAGTACAGTCATGAAATAAAGCATAAGGCAGCCTCTGCTGCACTTTTAGATACAACACTGATGTCATAAGCTAACACATAGCACTGCTATGTGCTGACTTCACATTCTCATCCACCCATATTATGGGTACCAATATAAGATAACAATTATCTTATATTGGTATATTGAAACTGTCTTTATAGTAGTAGAATCATAAAATCACTTTCTTTTTCAGTCCACCAGATCATGTTGTTGACTTTTTTGGGACATTTTTTGTGAGGTCAGCAAAGGTGGAGATAAACTGTATTATTTGACAATGATGAGATAAAGATTTGGCGCATGGATTTGCAAAAGACCTGCATCTGTACTACAATGTGGAAAGCAAAGGCTTTTGTTACAGGCTTAGATCTAGCTGTGTGACAGTGTTACAATGACGAGAGCTGCATTAAATTTGGCATGCATAGAGGTCTGCTCATTATCTCGCAGAACACCCGCAACCACTGCCTTACATTCATAATACATGTACTCGTGTCGTAGACCACACATGTATTCAGCTAAGTTGGATTAATATGAATGGTTCAGTGTCTCAGGCACTTGCAACATTTATGGTAGGTTGCAGATGACCCAAGAGCAAAAAAGTGCTAATTTCAAGACTTTTTCATATTCTGTATTGGGTGTATGATGGTCTCATGTTCTCACCTTTATTATCTATCTCTTCATTTAAATCAGGAACATGGAAATTTTCAGGATCCAGTTGTGCCTTTGTTGTCACAGTTTCAGTTAAACTTGGGTCTGAAAGAACAAAATAAATTAAATAAAAATATGTATTTATCATCCATAAATTAGCTGATATAACTAAAGTCATTGGTCTTATAGGTTTTTAATACTTTTGAGAAAAAATAAACTGAGAAAAAAAAAGATTTTATCAGTCTGACTCACCAACAATCAGACGAACAATTGAAAACCTTGTTTGACTCTTTAACTTCGGGATGAAACATCTGTATCTTCCTTCATCTTCTAGTGTCACATTAGTGATTCTTAGTGAGATGTTTCCATCTCTCAGGCTGTCTATGAACAACGCCGTCCTCCCGATGTACGATGGGATCTTCATGTCGGGGACCTCGTGGGCGTCTCTGTAAAGATGAACATATTCCACTCGGCTGAGCCGGTCGTTGGGGTCAGGACGGAGGTCCGGCTTTGACCACTCCACCGTCAACCTCGCCACGTTAAATGCTGGTTCCACTTGACAGGGCAGGATCACATCATCACCTGGAGCTGCTACAACAGGCTGAAGGGATCCAACCACGTGTAACTGACCTGAGGGACAAAAAGGGAGATTTTAAATCTGATATAAATCAAATCAACATGCAACCAATTAGGCCTTGTTTATATAGCACTTCTCAGACAAATCAGATGCTTTTGAAAGAGCTTTTCAAGTGATAGAACGCCCTCCTACAACAGTCATCTTTCTGATTCATGTTTTAGATAACATCAGGCTTATAACTGTCCACTTTTCTTCTTAGTGAAGTGAACATATCATGCATTAAACACACACACACACACACACACACACACACACACACACACACACACACACACACAAATCTTTGTGCAATCTGTCTTGGCATTTATTTAATCTCAATGTTGCTCAGTTGCTCCTAAATTCCAACCAAACACTGGCCCAGTCCCATCTCCACCGAAAGTCTAATCACTAAGGCCTAATCACTTAATCCTCACAGACTTTACTGACTCAAGAGGCAACTGACATAAGACCTTGAAGGTTCAAATCACACCTCTGGTATAAGTACAAAATCTCATGCAGTTATACTTATATATGGTATAGAAAACATAATGTGTTCCTAAGATTTAAATAGGCCAGTGGTACCCAAGTTATAGTAATACAGATTCCAATTCTTTGAGCCTATCCCAGCTAAACAAACTGCTAATGAAAAGGTTCGAGTCAAACATGCAGTCTTAGTATTTCTTCTTCTAACCATGCAAGTATGTAAGTTCATTAAAAAAAAGAAAATAAATCTGTCTAAGATTTTAAAAATGTTTCCAATAAACTTTTCATTCATCAATTTTCATTTCTTAAGGGAGTGATTGTGATAGATGAATAATTTATGGGTTATTCAAAAGAAAAAAAGCAGGCCTACTTGCTGTTCCTAGAGTATTTAAAAGTAGAATGGGAGGGAGAGCCTTCAGTTTTCAGGCCCCTCTTCTGTGGAACCAGCTTCCAGTTTGGATTCAGGAGACAGACACTATCTCTACTTTCAAGATTAGGCTTAAAACTTTCCTTTTTGCTAAAGCATATAGTTAAGGCTGGACCAGGTGACCCTGAATCCTCCCTTAGTTATGCTGCAATAGATGTAGTCTGCCGGGGGATTCCCATGATGCATTGAGTTTTTCCTTTCCAGTCACCTTTCTCACTCACTATGTATTAACAGACCTCTCTGCATTGAATCATATCTGTTATTAACCTCTGGCTCTCTTCCACAGCATGTCCTTAATCCTGTCTTCCTTCTCTCACCCCAACCGGTCGCAGCAGATGGCCCCGCCCCTCCCTGAGCCTGGTTCTGCCGGAGGTTTCTTCCTGTTAAAAGGGAGTTTTTCCTTCCCACTGTCGCCAAAGTGCTTGCTCATACGGGGTCATATGATTGTTGGGTTTTTCTCTGTATCTATGAAGCGCCTTGAGGCGACTTTTGTTGTGATTTGGCGCTATATAAATAAAATTGAATTGAATTGAATTAAACCAACCAAATATTTTTAATGAAAAACAAAATCAACAGAGATTTGTGGACAATGCTTTATATCAGTTCAATTCAGCCAAATATTTTTCAGTGATTTGTTTTATGAGGGTAAGATTTGACCAATCAAATCCAAGCAGCCTACTGCCACCAAATATCAATAGAAGTAAACTGAAACGTTACACACAGGCATCACAGCATCTAACGTCATTAGTATCAAAGATGCTGACATGTTTACTTTTTTTTTGTCTCCATAGAAATTAAAGGGATTGCCTCAGTCATGTTTATTTAATTGGCTACGATAACAGTACAGCCGCATAAGTCTGACAGGTCTCTAAGAGCGCTACATACGAAAACACCTCCATAACACACACACACACACACACACACACACACACACACACACACACACACACACACACACATATATATATAGAGAGAGTAGCAATAATATTTGGCTGCAAAGCAAGGATACCTTACATGTACTTTAAAGCTTACCTTGAGCAAGCCTGAAGACGAAAAGGAGCGGAAAGACGACTATTAGAGTTGAGATAGAAATCCTGTAACTGAACTCTCCTACGCCCATTTTAATATGACAGTAATGCAGAAAATAATTAAAGCATCTCGAAACCAGCTGAATATAAGTCTGAACACGAGCTATAAATACATGAGGGGCGTGTCCTAACAGGTGAATTCCCCAGAAACACGTGCTTTTACGGTGATTAATTGTACAGTATCAAACTTCAAATGGAGAAAGTAGTGAATATTTATCTCTACTTTTACTGAACTTGAAGTTTGAGAAAGCGAAAATTGAACGACACATGGGTGAATATAAAAACCAAACTTCATAAGCAGCTGTGATATCACAGAGAAGAGACTCACCTGTTCGGATCGCAGATTTGTAAATTCACGGTGACCATCGGATTGTGTTTATAAGAAAACTACTTTATTTGGTAAAAGAGAGAGACCGTGGAGCAGCTGCTGCCTCGTTGGTAAAATGAAAGTAAAAAGATCAGAGGAGCGGCAGCAGGGATGGGGGAGGTTACGAAATCAAACACCTCCGATCCTCATTTTTAGTGAGCAACAGCGGGCAACAACTGAATGCAGTAGCTGCTGAAAGGATCAACATGCAAAGGCCTCACATGGTCCAAGAATGAGCTCCTCTGTCTCCACCGAGTCTGTACTATGTGTGCAGTTTGTCTTTCCTCATGGATGCGGCCATTCATTTAAACTTTATTTGCTTTTATCTTGTCTATGTGATAAATACGAACACGCTGCCAGTGAAACATCAGTGCACCACGGTGTTTATTTGTCGGTATCACCTTGTGTTCAAACATCCTGGTTAGCTGGGACTTTTCTGTGTGGGGTTAAATAGAAGTTGTAGTGGATTTCCATTTCATAGAAGCTCTGCTTTTTCAACCTGGCTGGGATGTGAGAGTGTGTGGTTGCACGTCTCTGTGTGTTAGCTTTATGTTAGACTGGCATCCAGTAAAATCTCACCAAAAATGTATTTGAAACACCCACAACTTCTC
This sequence comes from Aulonocara stuartgranti, assembly GCF_965226115.1. Taxonomy (NCBI): domain Eukaryota; kingdom Metazoa; phylum Chordata; class Actinopteri; order Cichliformes; family Cichlidae; genus Aulonocara; species Aulonocara stuartgranti. The sequence goes on along the minus strand of NC_138941.1, from coordinate 49,790,570 downwards.
CTTAGTTGTGAGCTTGACTTTCTAAAGCCCATCCTGCAGGTTCAAACTGGACTTTAGAGGAACTGGTACAGAGATTCACCACAAACCACATCTGTACACGTTAACACTAGATTTACTAAACCTGCCAAGGAAATTTGTTTTGGAGTTTTTATGCTGGTAAGTATGGTAAGTATAGCCACAGGCCAGATGATTTGGAACTGTACAGTTTAGATGATTTAAAATACCATTATTATCTGTTATATACACACCATTCTGCATTTCATCAGTAGCTATTATTCGTCTCTGACTCTCTTCCACAGTGTGTCTGTGTCTCAACTTCTTCCGCCAATCCCAGCTGGTCATGTCAGATGGCTGCCCGTCCCTGAGCTTGTTCTGCTGGAGGTGTCTTCCTGTTTCTTTTTTCTTCCCACTGTTGCCACGTGCTGGATCATAGCGGTCAGCTGATTGTTGCGGTTTTCTCTGGGCTATTGTAGAGTCTTTACAATAAAAAGCATCTTGAGATGATTGTTTTTGCAATTTGGAAAAATATAAAAAAAATTGTAATTGAACTGAATTATCTGCTAAAGTATGACTGCACATCCCACATGTTATTATGTAACCCACTGCTACGCAATAGTATATTATGTCAGTTAAAAGATAAAAGGAGCAACAGGAAGAATAAGACAACAAACATAGATGAAATCACAGAAAAGAGCTGTGGATGTTGGTATCTTTAATCTCTGAGATGAGTATTCCTCCATAATCTTACAAATATGAGTAATCACTCATATTTCAAGTGAGGTTAGTTAAGTTATTTACTTAGTAACCTGAGTAAACCAATATTAGAAAAAAACGGATACATTTGGAGAGAAATTTGTCTCAAAAGTGTTAGAAAGTTGCTTAAATGGATGTTTACAAATGTGCCCAGTGATTTGTGTGTAACTTTTGAGGACCCGCACATGTGTGTAATGCAAATTTCTCTCCATAGATGTGGGCCAGCGACCTGTGTCTGGTGAGGTTAACATTTAGTTCAGATGTTGTAATGTTGTAATGTCTTCACTAAATGTCTCAACCTCTGCTTCATACATAAATATAACTCCTGAAATACACCCCGTGTCTTTAAAGTCACGTCTCCAGCAGTTGTGTCTGATCATCACCTGCTCTGTATCACAGCAGTCGCTGAATTGCTTCAGAAACAAGGCCCATGGGCTGCATTGAGTCTTTTCATTGAAGAGTAATTAGATTCCCTTAGTTCCTGCTTGACTTTACTCTTTTAACAAGGTTCCCGTAAATACAGACTCAGCACACTTTGAAGCAGTGGAGTAAAAGACACTTTTGAAACACACCACACCGCCTCTGATGGAAGTTTCACTGCTGCAGCTGTGTTTGGCCTGGTATATTTCAGTGCTAGGGTCAATAAGTGTTATATGTTTTAAGACAGGATTTTTTAAATTGTATTCATATATATATAAGTACCCAAAATGATACTTTGGGCACCTTTCCCATTCAATCAAAACGTAAGACTTTTGCTTTCTCACCAGTATGATTTCAAACGAATCTCTCTGTAACTAACTGAAACCCTCTTGACACAAAAGCGTAGAGGTTTGAAAGAACGCCAACCTACTGTGTGGGAGTGTGCAGAGTTGTTTAACTCTCTATCCAACTCAAAGCAAACACTGCCGACACACACCAACATAAAGCTGCTTGGAAATAAATAAATGAATAAATATATGTAGATACATATATATATATATATATATATATATATATATATATATATATATATATATATATGTTTGAAATCGTACTGGTGAGAAAACAAAAGTCTTAAGTTTTGATTGAATGGAAAAGGTGCCCAAAGTATCACTTGTGATAGTGAGCCTCATCAAGCCAGGCGCTCTGGGAATTTTGCTGGCAAACCCTGCGTTACAATTACCTAATGAAGTCAAATCTGGAGTTTTTGGGGGCGCTGAGGGAAATGCTTTTAGTTGTGCCATTATTGAAAAACCAAACAAAAACAAAAAAAACTTTAGGGGATATCTGCTTTTCTTACCAAAATCCTGCCAGTAACCTGACTCACTTCCAAAGTCTTGTGACATGAAACTTCTTTTGCAACTTGCATGTGCAAACTGCACAAATCAACAAATGCAACTTTAATATAACAGTAACATACTTCCAGACATCAAAATAATTAAATTTCTTCTCTAAGTTTTATGCAATGTTTGAAGATTGTTATTCAAGATTTAAGTTTTTCTGCATGAATCTCAGGGCTGTTTTGATTCAGGTCTAATACATTATTAATATACTTCAGGTCTTCAGGGTGAAGAACGTAAACATTTTGCATTTGTGGTTTCAAAAATAAAACTGTGACATACATCCTGCATAATTGTCTTTTTCACTAAGTCAGCACTGAGGTGTGATGCAGCCCCTCCGAAACTCTTCAGTCTGAGAGTCGAACACCAGCCAAGCAGCATGGAGATCACAGCTCTGTGCACAATTATGGGTGAGTACTAGAATGTGTCAAGTCTCCAGTGAGTCTGTGTGTGGGCTTTAGCTTTTGGCTTTAATGAACAGATGGATTAATAGTTCAGCCTTTGATCTTTTCATAACATTAAAGAGAAATCAAGTTTTTGTAATTCACATGAATTCAAACATACTTTACAATAAACTGCAAGCTTTGTGATTTTTTGATATTACAAGGTAATTGTTACTTTATAATCTTTAAAATCGTTAAACCATCTTACAAGCAAAAAGTTGCCTCATTGTTGCTAAACTTCTTACATTTTATTGCTATCTGTGTTCAGTTTACAGCTTCAGTATTTTAATGTAGTTTCTAACTACAGAAGTTTTGCTTCATATTTTATTAATTTGAGTTAATTTACCTATGAAGTTGTTTTTAGATAATGAAGTGAAATTAAGCAAATGCTAATTAATTATTGATGTGCTCATGAGGTAAATAATACAATAGACACAGACAAAATAAAAAGAATTGCAGCTGAGCATTTAATTAGGGCATAAAACCGTATTTGCACTCTGACATCCTGATACAGATCACATATTCACCCATAAAGAGCATCGTTCAAAAACCCCACATGTGTTTCATATGAAACCTTGTAACAGGAGATGCAGATGTATCTGTTTTGTGGGTAATATGTGAAGCTTTCATTACATATGTCACGTAACAGAGCTGCAAAGAGGAGACAAATGGTGTCAGTTGTGTTTCTTTTGATTTTACAGTGCATTGTTGTTTCATGAAACAGCAACTGGTGGAAACCATTTAGCATTATTAATTGCAAATACTCTACACTCATTTGGTTTCTGTTCACCCACGACAATGGAGGGAAGCACCTTCTCATCAGTGTTTGGTAGAGAATTTTCACAGAACAGATGCTACAGCAGCTTCAAGAGCAGCTAGACTCAGTTTTAGGTGGTGGTGACTACCTTATAGCTCAAACCTTATATCTGTTATTGTAAAAGTATTTAATTGTTTTTCACCTTTCTGTTTGTTGTTTCTTTCTCTGTTTCTTTCAGCCACTTTGAGTATCTTTCCCAACAGATCTCAGTTCTTCAAGTACGATCCTGTTACACTGAGCTGTGGAGAGCTTAAAAACTCTAATTGGACAATAAAGAGAAACACGTCAACAAAAACAAATGAAGAGTGTTCCAAACACTGGGGCACAAAAAATGAATCAAACTGCTTCCTTCAAGATGCTTACCCATCAGACAGTGGATTGTACTGGTGTGACTCTGGAGCTGGAGCCTGCAGTGAAGCTGTCAACATCACTGTGACCGGTGAGTTTAAGTACTAAATTGAAGAGGCCGTCATTTGGATTTAAAAGCCAGATTACAGATAGTTCTCTTTGCAGAGTTTTGATTGAAATATGACACCAACATGCTGGTGGGATGTTCAGCAGGTTTATGAAGTTTAGCATATTAAAATAGTGAAAAATTTCTAATTAGAATTAAGCACCAATCAACACAGATTTGAACCTAATAGAAAATGTCACCGAGTGGACTGAGGGTATTTAAATTAATGCATCAAATTTCAGGGAAATCCAACCAGTAACCGTTATAGTGGGTCACTTTATGTTATAAATATGCACCATGAGAATATACACCATGAGAAGCCTGACATGAGGATTTGTTGAAACAGCTACAAACCTCATTTATGTTTTCCAGCCAAATGACTTCTTATCCATTGTCTCATATTAATACTGACTGTGGCCTCCTGATAGCAAACAAGCAGATTCAAAAAACAGACTTTTGCTAAAATACAGAAAAGAGCAGTATTATTGTTTTACTTCTTTAAATATCTAATATAAAGCTAGAACCTGCACCCTGTTAGCTTAGCATAAATCATTTAGTTCAAAATAAACAAAAACTTGTATCATGGGGTACAAGCATGCTAACCAGAGGGTGTAGTTCTGGAGTAACTGGGTGAAACATGTAAAGGATAACTCAACACCTGCAGTTAGCTAAAGAAATTAGCAGAAAATCTAATGGCAGACTCTAATGGGTTTTGAATTAAAGTACTGCAATAAGGGTCATTTAGATATTAGTGCATGGACAAAGCTTATTCCAAGCATGGCTAACAGTTAAAGCTTTTATTTAATATCATAGCTTCGCATAATCAATAATTATTGATGAAATGCTGGAGCTAGCTAAAATTATGAACAAAAAGTTATAAATTATTGACCTAAAAGTATGCCCTGCCAGTTAAAATGTTTGGATAAAAATGCAAATTAATATTTAGAACTAAAAATCTAGCTCGGTAAGCAAAAAGGATACATTAGTGAAATTTATCGCTATGTGTAATGAAATGAAAAGCTGTTAAATGCAGTAGTAACTTAAAATGGCATCTGAATGGCTGAAATAGCTGAATTCATTCAAACATGACAGATGTTGAGGAGGAAGTTTTTTTCATTTTGAGCTTATCTGATCTGGACTATGTCTTGGTTTAAGGAAGAAGGATAGTTTGGATTGACTATGTTTGATTTCAGTTTTTTTTTTTTAACTGAAGCTTTGAGTCACCTTAAAACTAACTAATTGATCATTTCTGTCATGCTGTTGTTCAGGAGGCTCTGTGATCCTGGAGAGTCCGGTCCATCCTCTGCAGGAGGGCGATGCTGCAACTCTGCGCTGCATGGATAAACCGACTTCTTTTATCCCAGCTGAATTTTATAAAGATGGCCACCTCATCAGGAACAGCTCTACAGGAATCATGACCATCCTCAAAGTTTCAAAGTCTGATGAAGGTTTCTACAAGTGTACCATCTCTGGTAGCGGAGAATCACCGGACAGCTGGCTGTCTGTCACAGGTGAGAGGACTGAAAAGTAAAAAGGAAACAAACTTTTTCACACAGTAGATATAACTTCTGTTTCCACTTTGGTTGGTGCTTCTATTTGAGCGTAGCACAGAGATCACAGTCTACCAACGCGATAGCCCAAGCTTGTTGTTGCGTTTGCATCAAGAACAAACTGTGGTTTCTGTTTTCTATTGTGTTTAAGCTGGGCGGCCCAAATCTTTTCACTCCCCTCCTATGTATGTTGTGCTTCCTGTGGTGGGTGTCTGCCTCTCGCTGGCTGTGGTGTTGGTTGTGCTGGTGCTGCTGTTCTACCTCTGGAGGAACCACAAAGGTCAGTCTGTTTTTGAAGTATATCTGTTAGCCACAGCTTTGCACTTACAGTCATATTCTTTAGTTACTGTAAACACACAGTTTATATCGTTCAATTTCTCATACAGAATCCCGCCTCTAAAATCCAAAAGTGCACTGCTGGTTAGAGTGCCCTAAGTTTCCAATAAATTAAGGTACTTTACTTTATGAAACTATGTACATATTAAGATTATATTATAAGTTTCAAAGAGATTAACTGTTCGTTTTTCAGCGTGGCGATAAAGAGTAAGTTTATCTGTTGTTCTTTCAGCTGTCACAGCAGCAGAACCGCGTATTTGATTTAGTCGATTATTTTCCCCTGGATGGCATTTCTGGGAGGGTTGTGTCACATCAGATAACACCCTGCAGTTTCAAAGAGTCAGATTATGCAAATTTCCAGAAGAAAATTATATGTGCGTAGTCATCACATGCAAGTATCAGCGCATCTCTGCAAACTGAACCTTTGTGGCTCTTTATTTAGTAAAATGAGAATATTGAAACTTAAAAAGTGATCGGATGTAAACAGTGTCTTTGATGCCTTTTTTAAATCTTGGTGCTAGCTTTTACACTCTTAAGCTTAACAACCAATAAAACATCTTAAAAATGATGATACAGTCTAAACAAAGGTGACTGAGAGCGTCATTTCCCGCATAGTTTCTATTCATTTCTAGCAGACCAATTAACTTTGCCTTTCAAAAGATAAAAGAACAATCTTTCAGGTTTTAGATCCTCCCAAATTTATTTTTGAACTTAAAAAAAAGAAGACATCTTTTGCTCACAATATAAATATAAATGCACATTTTAAAAATGTGATTAAATCAATTTAAAATGATGATTTAATATTTCTCATGTGTACTGTTTATATACACTTAACAAACACTTTCTTAGAAGGGCTGTAATGAAACTGGGCTAGTCATTGGACTATTTTTGATTTTGCTGAGTGTTGATATGATTCTTAGTTATTATTTTCCACATCAAAAATGTGTTTTGCTGCGTTTCGTTGTGGTTATTTTGCAAAAGCCATGTACTTTCGCTTTGTTCATATCTTCCCCTTTCTGATTGAAGATTTTGGGTCAATTGTTGGCACCAGACATGGTTTTAACACAGGCCGGTACATACATGAGCTGATATACTTAAAACACAGTGGTGCGACTAACGTAAAAAAGTATGAGTGCATCGTGTCTTACATATTCTTCTGTGTTATCAGCTGTTCGATCTCCTTGGTATGTCTTTGTGTTTCATGAGCTCACTGCAGATCTGATCTCTGATTAGTCACTATTTGTATGATGAAAGTGTTGAAACTCGCTGCACAGAAACCGTTTATGTTGTATTTGTTTGATTTGGGTCAAAACAGAGGGCCTGTGTGAAAAAACACAATCAGAAAGTAATCGGGTCGTTGTTGGTTCTGGTGTGTTTAGACATAACTGTAAGACCAAAAATAATACTTGTAGTATTAGACTATGAAACTATCAAACCCTCCCCCACACTTTTACAGGTTTATGTAAATACTGCACATGTTCTCCCTGTGTGGGTTTCTTTCGGGTAGTCCAGCTTCCTGCTCACACTGCAAGCCTTAACTGAACTTCCTCGTCTGTATCTGCAGGAGTTTATGCATCGCTGAGAGCTCATTGTTGGGAGACAGCATAAAAAAGCAGCAGATGTTTCCTGGTAAAACAGAGAGTGTCATGTAAAAGCAGGTCACTGAAGACAAAAACCTGGAAGAGCGCTACAGCTTTAAGAATCTAATTTTGATGAATCAACAGCAGGATTTACATTACAAATGGTTTTCTGTGATGTTCTCTCTTTACTAAGCTGATCTATATTTAGTGATTTAACCGAACAAACTATATACCATACCACCTTTATTTATAAAGCACTTTAACATAAAACCAGAGTTCACAAAGTGCTGTACATGCTAAAAGCATAAGTAAAGAAAATTAAAATGAGATAAGATAAAATAAATAACTAAAAAACAAAAATAAATTGAAACATGTCAAAACAAATTGAGTCAACCCCTCTAATCAATGCCAAAGGCTTCAGCGAATAAATATGTTTTAAGAAGACTTTTAAATTCAGAGAGAGAAGAGATGAGATCGATTACATGTAGCAGAGAGCTACATATGTTTAACTTTTTACATGGTTGTTTTATGGTCGAGAATCATATTTCCAAGCAGATGTTTAACAGTGAGAAGTGTTGTGCTGCAGGTGAAACTGACCCTGATGTTTCCTACACTGATGTCACCATCGTACCGGAAGTGCAGCCAAAAAGTGACAAAGGTAAAAACACATGCAGAGCTCTTTTCCCACACGTACACAAGAGCCTGAGGCATATGTATGTTATTTATATTACCTCAGTTTTTCCCTTTTGTGGAAAGTTATAAAGACTTTATTTGTGCTATGTTATTTGGTCATGAGTGAAACTTCTTTGATCTTTGAGTCAAGTGTAAACGTCTGCATGAAACTACGACCTCATTGTTTAATGACACAAGAGTATCAGTCGTTATCAAGGAAGCACACGAACAAGTTTCATTTTGTTAATGATTTATAGAGTCAGTGGAGTATCAGCACATAATAAGATACAAACGATAACTAAACATAGAAAGAAACAAATACAGGTGGGTGGCTCACAGGGGGTTCAGAGAGTTCTAAAAATGTGGTTTCACTTGTGGTCGGGGGGATAAAAACCAGACAGAGAGCACCCATGAGTAATAAAAATATCATCAAAATCTGTTGTGTTCCCAGATTGTTGCGTTTAATGACTTTTGGTTTCTATTTAAATGTTACTATATTTAGTTTCTCCGGGTTTACTTCTGCCTGGTCTATGGGCATTGCTCATTATTCTCCTATGCTCCTCTCCTCGCATCTTAGTCCCCCCTACCATGAGGAGAGACTACTCATATTTGACATTTAGGGCCCCGATTTAAAGTCACAATATGACACAGTGTGGCAAGATAGTATACAGTGCTGTGCAAAAGTCCTGAGCTAACCTAATTTTTTTATATTTGGTTTCCAAGGGGTCAGACTTCCCTGTAATCTTTCTCAAAGCGGTCTTGAGCAGTAGTTCTCCAGGCTTTCTGAACGTCTTTCAAATATTTCTTTTGGACACTGGCTGCTTTTTCACTCTTTTTAATTTTTTTTATTTATTTTAATTTTTTAGGGGAATGTGTTTTTTATTTGTTAAGCTACTTGACTCAACTATTAATTACTGAAGTATAAGGAACCTAACCCACTGATGTGTCAACACATAACAAAGGATTAGCAAAGAACACATTTTTAATTGCATCTTTGTTGCACATAAATATTCCCATTTTGTCATCAGATTCTACAAAAATGCCAAAGATAACACAGTTTGAGAAACACAGCATTTTTGCACCAACACGATGCTTCCCAAAGAACCATTAGCCGAAAATCTTGGAAATCTCTGCACATTTACTGATGCCTCATCAGAATTGGTGTTAAGTGGTAGGGCTGCCATCAAGAACCCATTCTTAAGGTAGGAAAACAGGAAGTGATGGAGTGAATCCCAAATTAAAATATTTGGTTCAAACTGTCATCAGTATGTACAGTGGAAGTCGTGAGAGAGGTACAGTGAGTGTCTACAGCCACCTGTAAAGCTTCCTCATGGTTTTTCATTTCACTTCAGCCAGTGTTTTGGAGATCTTGTCAAAACTGCTGGAATTATGAATACAGAAAAAATACCATCAGGTTTTGATCCACTACATCTGAAAAGCATCTCAAAGGCAGCAACTTCATTTTTCAGCATGGCAATGATCCCAAACACTGACAATGCATTAGAAACAGAGTGTTAGAAAAACACACAAAGAAACACTGTCAGTCATGGACTCGCCTCCCTGAGCCCAGGCCTCAACATTGTTGAAGTACGGGATCATATAAAGGTAGACAACATCTAAAGAAGAGCTTTGAATGTCCTTCAAGAAGCCCGGAGAACTATTCCTGAAGATGACGTAAAGAAACAAGAACGCTGCAGAGTTCAGGCTGTGTTGAGGAATAACACAACCTTCAACTTTGTAAGACCTGTACAAGCTTTCATTGCCTAATATACTGTGATTCTATGTTTGCACGTTTCACTGCATCATTGCGTCCATTTTCCATATAAGACAGGCTGAACTCTGTCCTCTCTCCTTTAAATGCATTTTAGGGATTTTTCACATGGAGTACTAACTTTACTTTCTGGTCATTGCTCAGCCTCCCTCAGCGCCTTGCATTTGGTTCCTCTACCAGGCCATGACGTGTCTTAGTGACAGAAACAGAGAAAAGTGGCTTATAAATGACTGCTGTGTCCTGTACCATCACAGAGATTCTTTTAAATGTAAAGACTTACTGCATTTCCTATTATTGGTACACAAAGATCTTCCTTAATAATAATGTTAAAAATGTTTTAGCATCAAAATGTATGCAGTGCTTACAGTAAAAGTATTCATTATAAAGAATTGCCCATTACTACAAGTGAGTACTGATTCACTGCAACACTTCAGCGCTGAATCTAGAGGCAGTTATATTTTAAGGGGGCGGGGACACCCCCTTCATACTGTGTGAGAGTCACTGAAAAATGAAGCGTGAAACAAAGAAAGCCCACACTGCCTGGTGTCACTGCAAGTAGATGTTTTAAAAATGTATAGCATGTGATGAAGTGTAGTTGAACTTTAATGTCTGCATGTTGTTAGTAGTTTAACAGTTTGCATCTTTGTGTCTTTAGCAGAAACAGATTCTGAAGCAACTTTCTATTCAACAATCAAACCAGCAGCCAGCTGAGCGGAGGCATCAGAGTCTGTGCTGGGATCTATTTTTGTTTCGTCTTCATGTATAAAAACTGTAAATGTAAACTGAGCCGAGTCCTGCTGCAGCTGAAGACCCGCTTGTTTTGCATGCACTGCTGTAAAATCATAGACTTTTGTTCTTAAACTATTTATTGTTTATTCTTTTTGTCATTTTTTTGCTTGTGATTTTTTTAAATTAATTTTTTATATAACTCATGAATAACAAACAAACGCTTCCAGCTTGGCAGTTGAAGAAGTGAATGAGAGAGTGCTCAGTTTCTGTTTTTCAGCGGTGTATTGAGTAACCTGTTCTACTGCTATGAATGAAGCTCGGAAAGTAGAAAACTGGAAAATGTACTCCAGAATTACCCGACTGAGCCAGTCCCTTGTAATTTCTCATTACAGTTTCTGCTTTCACGTGTACAAGTGAAACTTCCTTAATATGTTTATTATGTGTCGATCTGTTTATAGAAACTGAGCAGACAGGGACTTCCCACTAATTTACTCATGATTAGCTCACTTCCTGTTCCTTCTTTCCACTGTATCTGATTTCATTCAGATACTCAGAGCTCATCAACAGATCCTGTCAGGCTCTAATTTTAATCAGGTTTTTAGAAATGTGGTTTTCATTTAATCATTGTTTCAACTGCATTTAAAACTTCTTCAATTTTACCATTTATATCTTTAAATCACTGAATTTATGCTTTGTACTTTCCCGCAAACACTGACTCATCCACTTGTTTGCCTCAGGCTTCTCCATGTGAGAGGAAACTCAATCCACGTGTCCTAGAACTATCTTTTCATCATACTAATGAAAGCAAGTCATGACAAAGCTGTTTTTCTATTGCATTGTTTCCAGTTTTTTCAGGTGCCAAGCTTCTGTTGTTTTATTATTTAACCCTGAGTCTGTCATATGATAGTCAGGTGAATATAAGTTTCTTGTACTTTCCCTGTAGCTCACTGCAGCCCTCAAAGATGATGAATTATTTTGTCATAAAGTTGTTTAATATTTACTTTAAAAAGAGCAAATCTGTGGTCTAAATAAATAAGATATGTAAATATAAATGTTGTCCTTCCATTTTAATTTGGTGGTCTGTCAGAGCAAAGAACCAGTTTACTGAATGAAAGTGCAAACACAGTTTCAGTCTGAAACCTCAGCTTGTGCGACATTTTAAGACAAAAACAAAACAAATATTTAAAAACTATTTCTTGCTTGACTCTAATGTCATGTGATTAAAAACTAACACAGTACAAGATTTAATTATAAGTTCATTTATTTACATTAAAAGGCGAGCTCTGCAACCTCACATCTATTGAGGTCATTTCTAAGAGTCGCATTGATTTTGACAGTATAAAGTCACCATTCGCGCCCACGTCTGAAGTATTTTTTCTAGTAAAAGATAAAAGGCTGAGACGGCAGGAGACTTTAATGAGGCACAAGCTGGCTTCACTTTTTAATTTTAATTTTTAAATTTTATTTTTACATCCAAATCACAGCAACAGCAGTTGCTTTAATGTGCTTTATACTGTAAGGTAAAGACTCTACAATAATACAAAAAAAAAAAACTTTTCAGGTGAAACTACAATCTGTGAAATCTTCACCTATAATCATCGTTTCACAGTGTGGCACCATTCTGAAATGGAAAATGACTCTAATTCAATTCAATTCAATTTTATTTTTATAATGCCAAATCACAACAACATTCTCCTCAAGGCGCTTTATATTGTACAGTAGATCGTACAATATACAGAGAGAACCAGGCTCAGGGAGGGGCGGCCATCTGCTGCGACCGGTTGGGGTGAGAGAAGGAAGGCAGGATAAAGACATGCTGTGGAAGAGAGACAGAGGTTAATAACAGATATGATTCAATGCAGAGAGGTCTATTAATACATAGTGAGTGAGAAAGGTGACTGGAAAGGAAAAACTCAATGCATCATGGAAATCCCCCAGCAGCCTACACCTATTGCAGCATAACTAAGGGAGGATTCAGGGTCACCTGGTCCAGCCCTAACTATATGCTTTAGCAAAAAGGAAAGTTTTAAGCCTAATCTTGAAAGTAGAGATAGTGTCTGTCTCCTGAATCCAAACTGGAAGCTGGTTCCACAGAAGAGGGGCCTGAAAACTGAAGGCTCTCCCTCCCATTCTACTTTTAAATACTCTAGGAACAACAAGTAGGCCTGCAGAGCGAGAGCGAAGTGCTCTAATAGGGTGATATGGTACTACAAGGTCATTAAGATAAGATGGGGCCTGATTATTTAAGACCTTGTATGTGAGGAGCAGAATTTTGAATTCAATTCTGGATTTAACAGGAAGCCAATGAAGGGAAGCCAAAACAGGAGAAATATGCTCTCTCTTTCTGGTCCCTGTCAGTACTCTTGCTGCAGCATTTTGGATTAACTGAAGGCTGATAGACTCTGCCCCCTAGTGGTCATTTCCAAAATTGGATTTCTTTGTGTTTTTGAAGTTTCAAGCACTTGAGTGGTGACATGTTTGTTTGTTTAAAATCACAACTACAAAATAAATAAATAAATAAATAAATAAATAAATATCATGATTAAAAATATGATATTGTTGCTCATGTTGTTTTGGGGGATGATGAGTTTTAGGTTTGAGTTGTGGCAGAAGGAGAGCAGCAAGAGTGAAAGGGAAGGTTCATGAGGTGGTAGTGAAGCCTGCTATGATTTATGGTTTGGAGACGATGGCGCTGACAGAACGACAGAAGGCCGAGCTGAAGATGTTCAGATTTGGACAATTCAGTCGATTTGCCAATCTCACCACTCTTCATGCAGTTCTCAAAACAGTCAGGGCATTTTTCATAACACAGACTCGCCTGTGCAGAAGATACTAAACAAATTGCCAAATGAACATTCAATAATTGACTTCAACTCGATGATGAATAGAGAAAAACCTTTCACCACACTTTTTTCTCAAAACCTTTCTGACTTTAGAGAGAGTTCTGCAAAAATGTAGGCGTCCTGTAGAGTAACATATTTTCAGAAACAAAAATCAGATCTGAAGGATTTTCTGAAACTTTACAAAACTGATGAAAAGTTAAAGTAAAACATGTGAAACTATATTTATCAGAAAAGAGATAAGGAAAATATATACAACCTGAGAACATCGGACCAATTACTGTACAGTCCAATAAAGTCAGCTACATACATTCAGCAGCCACTTTATTAGGTACACCTCTTCCACAGCTAGTCACAGTAATCCAAATATCTAATCAGCCAAATACATCAGCAACAACTCAAAGCATTTAGGCACGTAGACACGGTCAAGACAGCAAACATTGAGAAAATATCCAGTGAGCAGGAAATTAACTCACCTGACTGTTCATTACAAAGAAGCTACTGCAGAAGAGCATCTCTGAAAGCACAACACACCTGACCTTGAAGCAGATAGGCTACCGGAGCAGAAGACCATTCTGGGGACCCCACCTTTCAGCTAAGAACAAGAAACTAAGACTACATTTCACATGGACTCACCAAAAGTAGACAACAGAAGACTGGAAAACACTCCAATGGCCTCCAGTCACCAGATCTGAATGCAGAGCATCTTTGGATGTTGGAAAGTGAGAGACCTACAGTTGTGACAGACCAAAGATGATGCTGGATATCTACTCTCATGTGGACTGGGTAATGCATTAGGGACTAAATGATTGTTTGATGGAAATGAAAATGATAAAACTACAAAGAACAACCTAAAAATCAAAGCAGAAAAAATATGTGGTAGGCTGACATTTCATTGCATCATCTAAAAATGGTACTCAGTAGTTTGTATGGCCCCCCATGTGCTTGTATGAATGCTGGACAGCATCAGGGCATGTTCCTGCCTGCATGGATATACCTCCACAGACCATCGATGACCGACCACAAAACCGGTTATGCTGAATGATGTTACAGGCAGCATAACGTTCTCCATGGCTACTCCAAACCATGCTAATTCTGGTATCCTAAGGCAAATGTCAGTTGAGCTCCACAGTGCCAGTTAATAGGCACAGGCCCACTAGAGGGCGTCAGCCCCTCAGGCCACCATCATGAAATCTGTTTTGGACTGTTTGGTCAGAGACATTCATATCAGTGTCCTCCTTGAGGTCATTCTGTAGCTCTGGGAGTGCTCCTCCTGTTCCTCCTTGCACAAAGGAGCAGGTAATGGTCCTGCTGATGGGTTAAGGACCTTCTATTTCCCTGTCCAGCTTTCCTAGAGTAACTGTCTGTCTGCTGGAATCAGCTCCATGCTCCTCAGACTGTGCTGGGAGACACAGCAACACACCATCCGGCAATGGCACTTATTGATGTTCCAGAGAACATTCCTTTCAGATTGTTTCAGATATTTTTTTGAAGAACACTGCACACCATGCTAAATAATATAGTATTTTTACAAAATAGCTTGTTGGTGCAAAAATACAGCTTTATTCCTGATAAACAGTGCTACCCTTGGTGATTCATCATAGATTCAGCTATAAAACTAGGAACAATTTTTTTTTGTTTGCTTGTTTTTGGGCGTTTGTTTTACAGGTTGCTAGTAACAAAATGCCTAAACATGCTATTTAAATTGGTTCTTTGTTGTCTGTTTGTCTTTTTTAGTCAAAACACTGGTTCATCCCTTGAGTTAGATCCCTTTTTCATGCTGGGACCCTTCATAGACCAGTATTGCTTAAGAGACAAAAACATTCCTGTGACTATACCGCTTACAAGAACTGGCCTGAAAAATAAGTGAAAAAGCAGCCAGTGTTCAAAGAAAAAGTCTGAAAAAAATTCAGAAAGCATGGAGATTAACTATGATCTTTGGTCATTTTTTTAAGGATCACTTTTTGGAGGAAGACGAACAACTTTATTGACTGACCAACGTATTTTCGTGTTGTGGCCTTCATCAGGGTCAAGGTCACAGCCGGAAGGCGTTGGTCAGTCAGTAAGCAAGCAAGCAAGCAATTTATTTATATAGCGCTTTCAGATCAGCCACCAGCTGAACACAAAGTGCTGTACACTTGACGTGCCAAACATGATACATTGAGCATGTTAAAAAAATAATATGTAAAATAATAAGATAAGTAAAATATATATATATATATATATGTATATATATATAAACAAAAAAAAACACATTTAAAACAATAAAATCAGCACATTAGATTAAAACAATAAAATCAGGGTCAGACTGTGTCATAAGCCAAAGAGTAAAAATGGGTTTTAAGACGTGTTTTAAAAGTGGACAGTGAAGTTGTTCCTTTTCCCTTTAAGTGTTGCTGGAGTTCCTGCATTGTGATTTTTTCATCCATGTATCTTGGAAACAGGTGAAGTTGTGCCAGAAATGTTTGCAAAGATCACTTTTTTTAAAAAGTGAGCACCCAGAGAGCTGCATGCCCAGCCAGGCAAGATAAACTTTACTCGTCACAATGACACTTCTTCCCTGTCTCTGTCAGTCCCTGCATCCTTAAATGTCTCCAGTTGTCTCGAGTTCTCTTTGCCTGTCTCCTTGGTGTATTTAAACCCCTGTTCCTCCCTGTCCCCATCGTCTGTTGTCCTCATCTCTGTTATCAGTCATCATCATTTTACCATCTCTGTGCAAGTCTGCAAATTTCTTTATTAAATCATAAGATTCTTAAATTTGCCAAGTCTCTCTGTGCCTGGGTCCTCGTCACAAAACATGACATCACTGTTTTGTACATTTTAACACAATTTAATTCCCATATTTGTGAAAGAAAAGCAAAACACTTTTTCACAGTCTGTAACAAAACCATCAAATCTGATCAAGGTTATTTAAATGCTGCAAAAGAAGAATGGATTGGAATAGAAAAAATACATATTTAACCTTCATTACAGGGGGAAAATGATGAATGATGCTGTAAGATGATGATGAGTAAGAAGTAAACTGAGTGCATTTTTTTGGACAGAGATTCACTTTTAATGTGTATGTATAATATAATACAGATACATACAAAATACACTCCAAAAATAGAGTCCTTGAAATGTACAAATGCGCAAAATATTGATTAAAAAAAATTATAAAAATGGAGGCAACTCTGGAACAAACCATTTGGGATGTGGGGGGTGTGGGGGTGTGGGGGGTATCTATACTTTTTTTGTTAAAATGTTACGTCTCAACCAAGTACTGAATGCTTTTTATATTTTTAGTAGTGTGTCACACAAACAGCAGATATTGTCAAAAAAAGTAAGAAATCTTTGGGGGTGCTTTGATTCATTTTGAATGGGCTAAAATCGCCCTGGTTTAAGGCTGAATTGTGTCTTTGACTTTGGCTGTGATATCTACACCTACCCACTACAGTGTGGGTGTAGATGTGTAGACCTCTCACTCTTGTGTCATCAGCTTCACTCCATCCACCCTCTCTCTGAATTCCCCTGAACCAGGTCCCTGAACTGGATAAGATGTAAAGAGAATTAATATGTGTGTGGATTAAGATTATTACGCTGGAAACACAGTTAGAATAACTAAAACTTTAAAACATGTTTAAAAGCGGGAGTAGACAAAATGGAAACTAAACCCACGTCAGTATGACGAAACTGCTCCTTCTTATTATTTTATTTTCACTTTCAGACTCAGAGCCGCACATGAAGCGCTTCCTTCCTTCATGTTACTGAAGAAAACAGCCTGTTTTATCATTTTTTCTCGTCTGCATGAAGAGAATGGTGGTGACGATCAGCTAATTAAGCTCCTGTCTGAACAGGTGAGCTGCTTCTTCTCTGTCATTCAGCTTTTGTGCAACTCTTGCTGCACGACAGCAGTGTGTGAAATAAAGAGGAACTAACTGCTGCTTTTGACTTTTGTGGGCTGTTAACTTTTTACTGTTTACTTTAAACAAGCAGACAGTAATTAATAGGAATTTCCCGTTACTTGACTTGGAGTTTTTCAGGCTTCCTTTACTGTTGCAGAAAACCTCCTGTTTTTCTGGCACTAAAATTCCTGCTAACATTTATGCAATCTTGTGTTGTTATTATTATTATTATTATTATTATTATTATTATTATTATTATTATTATTATTATTAATGGCACCTGGAAACAGGTAAATACAGGGGGCGGGGGGGGGGGGGGGGGGGGGGGGGGGGGCTGGGACAGCGCTTTAAAATTGTTGCGAAGTGGGCGGAGGGAGAGAGAGTAGACAGACTGGTATTTATCAGCTGCTGTCAGTCAGCGTCTGTCTCACACACTGTAGATGGATGTAGCAGAGTTTAGGTGCAGTGTGTCTCTCTCAGCTTTAAAGCTCACCTTTATGCTGCTTTTCGCTCTCTCACCTGTTGAAGGTAAGATTGCTCTGCCATATGAGTCCAGTTTTGTTTAAGCTTTAATTCATGTTAGTCGTATTTTTCTAGTGTTTCCGATGCACCTTGAGCGCCTGTCAATGATGCAAATTATTAAACTTGCTTTAGTTACAAATATAATTTGTTGGAGCCAAGTCCAGGCCAATATTTTACTCAGTTACATCATGCCATATTTAAGTATTTGTCATGATCTTTAAGTTTCTATTATAATCTTGATCATTTTATGTTATAATGTAATATGCTGTGCTCCATAAATTAATCCTGCTTTGTTAGTCTGTTGTTGTTGTTGTAAAGTGTTGATAGATGTCGTAAAAGGGGTGTGTATTTGGCCCGGGCGTGGGTAAAAGGTTAGGTAAGCAAGCAGGACGTGGAGCAACAGTTTTTTGATGTTTTTTTTAATGTTATTTTTTGTTGTAACATAAAGGGAATACAAACGGAGCTCCCACCAGAGGCATTTGTTTTGTACCTTTCGATTTGTATGGAAAATAAATGTTTTGCCCCTTTTTTCCTTCGCCTCGTTTTTTGCTACTGGAAGACATCCAAGCGACTTAACAAGAGCACAAGTCAGAAACTTTACGTTCTGCAGAAGCGGCAAAGAAGGACCGAGAGTTGCCGCTATATAATTTAATGGGAGTATTTAAAAACAGTGGCAAACTCAGTGATGATGTAGCAGCAGTCTGTTATACTGGCTGATGTTGCAGATGTTTCACACTGTAAATAAAAGCAGACGCTGTATTCAAGTGTAAATTAGTCTAAAAATACTGCACCAAAAATTGTGCCTTACTCTTCTGTGTAAAGTTATGTTGGGGGTTTAGAAAGGAAGCTCAATTTTTTTTATTATTATGCTATCAGAGTTTAGCTATTTCTTTTCGTATACAGGCCTATATATATTGTGCTCGGAAATAACGGCTAAAATCAAATCTTCTGATATTTCTCATTTCAGATTTCCACAAAGAGGAATCATAAACAAAAAGTGCAACAGATGTTTAAATCATAAATAACTGAGCTGAATCTATTAGTCAGGTTTGAGCATTTCACTATAGAAGTTTCTAGTTTCTGTGTCAGTTTAAAGATTTTTCTTTTCCTGAATCAAGTGGTACAAAGTAAAGTTTGCTCTTAGTCACATTTTATACTAAAAAGTTGGATATAATTTCATGGAAAGTTGTTATTTTCGCACTGGAAAGTTTTAACATCATTAAAGACATTTTTTTGAATTGTAATACTTAACTTGGTTTTCAGCAGGATGTATTTCTTTATTTTCTTTATTTTTCTCCTCCTCAGGTCAGTTACATGTGGTTGGATCTCCTCAGCCTATCGTAGCTGCTCCAGGTGATGATGTCATCCTGCCGTGTCACGTAGAGCCAAAGTTTAACGTGGTGGGACTGACGGTGGAGTGGTCGAGGCCTGATCGTAATATGGAATATGTACATCTATACAGGCACAACAGGGAGATGACTGACATGAAGATCCCATCGTACGTCGGGAGGACGGCGTTGTTCACAGACGGCCTGAGAGAAGGAAACATCTCACTAAGAATCACTAATGTGACACAAGAAGATGAAGGAAGATACAGATGTTTCATCCCAAAGTTAAAGAGTCAAACAAAGTCTTCAATTGTTCATCTGATTGTTGGTGAGTCAGACTGAAAAGATTTTTGTTGTTTGGTTTTAAACTTACTGCGTACTTGGGTTATTTTACCAACAACTTGTTTTTGCTCATTAAAGAATATTTGAATATATTGTAAATAATTTAAAATCTTCTGTTCTGCCAAACTTAAATTCAGCTAAAACTGTGACAACAGAGACACCACTGCATCCTGAAACTCTCCAAACTCCTGATCTGGCAGAAGAGTTTCACAGTAAAGGTGAGAACATGAGGAACAAATCAAGACAGTTAAAAAGCCTTAAAATAACCGGTTTACAGCTGGATCAAAATCATCTTTATGGTGTGGTTTTCTCTCACTAATGGCACCCTCTCTTTGTTGTCCTTAACATGTGCACCTCTTAAATTGAAGCACATACAGGAAGTGTAGTGTACTTTCCTTAAGCAGCTCTGATCTCTTGTCTTTCTGTGAAGCAATACAGCTACCAGTCCTGACCATCAGCAGTGATATCTCAGTAATTCAAACTCATTGTTATGTAACTTATGTGCTTGGTAGTTGGTAATACATGTGACATTCATGTTGTGTCTTACAGTAGATCTCATCTCCGTTTGTTTTTTCCTGGCAGGTGGTTTGTCCCGTCGGAGCCGACTGATCCCATTTGGGGTCAGCGTTTTTTTTATTGTGCTCTGTGTCGCAGTCGCAGGATGTTGGTTCGCTGAGTCAAAGTGTCAAAAAACAGATGTAAAAGACTTGAATCTTTGATTTTATGCATTTGCCTCATGGCTGAAGGATGGAAATGAAGGAAAACTGTGTGTCTGTTCTTTCTTACTCCAGCTTGCGAGTGCCGCTTCATAGGTGACTCTTGGACAAATTGGAAACATTAACAGAGGTGAAAGCATCACCCACTTCACTTAATTTTTTAACAACGTTTCCAGCCTCATGTGGATACGGCGGATCTGCAGCAGGAGCATTTCACAATGTCCTGTAATTTGTTTGGAGTCACGCTGAACCTCTGGTTTAAACAAGACAGTTAACATACAGAAACAACAACAACCATCATTGATGCCAAAGTTGACTTCTGGGATCAAACTTCAAAAGCGTGAAGTGGTCTGCTGTAGAGCATTTCGTGACTGTTTGAGCAAATCTTCTGTCCAAGTTACTTTCATGTGAGGAAACCTGTACAAGGACACAGAGAAGCATTTAGGACGACGTTCTTTTCTGTGTTTTGTTTTGCTGTAGTGGTATCAAGTAAAGTTTTCTATTTTTAGTTTTAAAGCTATTTTTAGATTTAAACATTTTAGTATATTTTTAGTGTTAGATGTTTTTTTTAATCTAGTGAGCTTTAAAATGCCCTTCAGTCACTTTACAGTAATAACTAAAGTGCTTTGAGCAGGTGTAGAATATTTAGCTGATTTAGAGTTTAGAAATGTGTTATCATAGAATGTAGAACTGTTGTAGAGACACTGATACTGCCCTCAATATAATAAAGGCTGATTGTGTCGTGAATTTAGGAGTAGATTGTAGGAGACCCCTCCCCCACTTGAGCTGTGAAAGTAAAACAGAGAAGAGTTAATGCTGAGTGGAAATTCCCCAGAGGATGTTTTTGGGTGGGGATCTCAACATTTGTAACTGGATAACTGTGGTCTGGAAGGGAGAGGGGTTTTATGACCTCTAGGGAGTCACCTACACCCACAGTGTTTTAACAGTCACGCACACACATCCACACGCACACTCACTCATGTGTACACACATACACACAGGTATGCGCACACAGGCACACACGAGCACTCACATAGACACATGGGAACGCGCACATGTAGGCATTCATGTGCTCGTGCACATAGACACAGACAGAGTTTGGGGCACACCGTAGGGGGTTTTATGATAGGGTCGCCCCTATAAAACTGTGTTTCACAGACAAAGGGGTGAAGATTTTTGCAGAGGGACACCGGCCTCGTCTTCCCTTCTAGAAGTGCATGTTTAAATGAAGATGAGTAAATGAAGATGAATAAAGATGAATAATGGTTTTATGAAAATAACTACTGAGTCCGGTGCCATCTCTGGACGCTCGAGGAATGAAAAGAACCAGGGTAAAACTGATTTCTCAACACAGGGCAGCTGTCTTTGACTAAAATAATAACCAGTGTCATCATAGCTGATTTATGGTAATGCTGTTTTTAAGAGGTTGCATTTTTTTTTAAATTTTATTTAAAAATACAGGTCTTTCAAACATTGCTGTTTCTGATTTATAAAGTATGAACTTTAACGTTTCCTCTCTTTATTCTTATGGCTCAGAAATCAATTTGTGTTGCAATTTAAAAAAAATTAACTGCAGTTAATTTTAATGTAACAAAACCTTGATGCACTGAACAACGATGCGCCTTCTTTAGCAGCAGGTTTAGTGACGGCACAGATGGGGAATTCCAAAATTATTTAACTGGTTTATTCACTTCTCCTCCAACCTCTGCCAATTTCTTAGAATTGAATCAGGCTTGTATAAACCTGTTTCCAGTCATACGCTTGCCATCAGCATTTAGCTGTAGAATTCAACCTACAACACTGACCTCAAGTAGTAATCTCCATGCCTACACAGTGCTGTTGGCCCTGTGTAGGCACAGCCACTCAGGGCTTGTGTGAGACAAATGTGGGTTTTCCCTATCCACACAGCCTCACAAGTGGAACCAGTGCAAGTGGAGAACCTGCTTTTTAAACTTGCTATTCAAAGTTCAGAAGTTGAAGCTTCACCACCAGCTTATTTGAATCAACAGCTGATGTTCACCATCCAAAGCTCTGAAACCTGAGCTACCTCTAGAAACTAACACAAAAACACAAGCCTGACCCTGGTTTCTGGTTGTGGTAGTCTTCTTCGGTCTCTCTGGGATGTGAGTGTGTGACAGGCTACGGTTTCTCTTAAAATGTCTTCTAACAACAACTTTTTTACTCAGTTTTTTTTTGGTATATACACCAAAATACCAAAAAAGAACCATTATTACCTCTCACAAGTTGCCATAATAACTACAGTAATTTAAATGTTACACATAAAATTGAAAGGTGAGATAAGTGATAAAGAATTAATTTGTTTTTTTACAAACAGTTCTACCACATAAATCTAACTAACAGCCGACCTGTTACATGTACGATCCCGCGTAACTTGAGAGTTGGTAACCACCGTAAAAACATATATCACTTAGGGGGTATTATCCTTTGTTGAACACAAACCTCAGAGTTCCTTGAAAGCAGCTTGTTGTGAATTGTGGCTCTCATGTTGACATGGATAGTGAAAAGCTCAGTTGCAGTATTTCTCTTTAATGGTTTAGTCTTGCGTCTTCTTGAGGAAATAACAACCAGAACCAAAGACAACAAATGAATAAAAATAAAATAAAAACAATAATATGAGCATTTGCGTAGGTGGCACAGTGACTACAAATCCATCTGTTCAGATATCCAGCAGTTACACACAGATCTCAAGTTTATTTAGGAGCCTTTCTGCTCCCATCAGCTGTTTTTTGGAAGTGTCTTCATGTTATTTTGTCCTGCTGTTGATTGATTAATCAAAGCATCTTACCTCAAGCAAGAACTGACAATGAATGAATTTATTTAAAAAAAATCCATCTCAAAAGCTGTCGGTGATTCCTGGTTTACACCATAATGAGTAATAATATGACACTTTTGGGCAGCACAAAGTGCAAAAGTTTATCAAACACTGAAAACACTGCAAATAATCCAAAAAGTCAACAACTGTCACATTATCTGCTGAAGAAACCTGACTTTTTCATATTTCTTCTGTTTATGGATCAAACTGTAATTATATTCTATATTTACACAAAATTTATCATTTTTTTTCTATTACATGCTCTTTTAGAGGAAGCTTTTATTGTGAAACAAACTACTACTCTAAAAGAGAATAAGTGAGGAACAGAGAGAGCTGGAGAAGAACTATATGACAGGGAAAGAATGGGAAGAGGGAGAAAGACAACCCAAGCAGAGAGCAGATGATGTGAAGATGATGTTGTGGATGATGAAGATGGTGAAAAACGCAGAAATGATTTCAAGAGCTGTACATGTGAAACTAGCGTTTGATCATGTGAGCAGTTATAATTGACTGATATCACTCATCGCATGAGCCTGGACTTAACCACAGAGCATTACACCTCTGAATGGACTGTAATCTGTAGATGTATTGACATGAATGTGGTTTTGCAATAGGAAACATGGGGGTGTAGTTGCCTGTGCTGTCAGCTCTCAGTGTGAAGTTTCTGCGAGGTGCTGTTCTAAAATTCTTTAGAAATCTGTCTTATAAAATGTACTTGTGTAGGTAAAGAACCCAACATTTCTGATCACTTAACAATGCCTCTGACTGGATAGGTGAACCTGCTGCTTCTCTGTGATTCAGTTTTCACTTTGTGTCAGAAGGAAAGAAGAGAGTCATAGCTGCTGACCTACTTGATTCAACTGAAGACGTCAGGTTTTTGTTGACATTTTGATTTTTTTCCCGTTGTGATTAGTTTTCAGTAAATCAAAAGGAGGAACAGGAAAAAAATGAATTTTTATTAACTGAGTGTAGTGGATGTATTTCCACTTTAGAGCTGGAAGTTAGATTAGATTAGATCTTTATTGTCACTGTTATTAGAATAATGAAACACAGTTTGGCATCTCTCCATTGGCACAGAGGACACAGAGGGACAAGAGGCTGATGACTCGTGTTCATCAGTGACTCAGTTTCCTGTCTCTTTCTCATATTGAAGATGCTAAAGTTACTGAAAAAAGGACTTTTGAAAGCATCATCAGGAAAACTGATGATGGCCTGTGTGATTTTGATGCAATGTTTATCTGTTTAGAATTAACACAAAGCACAATAATGTCTGAGTCAAGATTGTTTTCGATGTGTGTCAAAATAGATCATTAAGATACACAAAACACAAAATAAAGTAGGATCACCACAAAACATATAAAATACAGCAAGAATCAGGAGATCTGGTGACTCTTTGACTGATTGCTCTTTTCAAAGAACCAGTAGTTATGTCATTGTCATTTACATCTCTGAAGTGACCACATCTTTTTTTCATGGTTATGTTGACAAGAAAATGGATTGATGCTGCACATTGTAAACTTTGTTCTTAATCTTCTTTTAAGATTAAGAACAATCCTCCCTGTATACGGGAGGAAACAGGACTGGACAACCGTGAATAGGAAGGTTAACAACAAACCTCCAAAACAACTGAATGTGAAACTGCAGAACAGATTTGCTCCACTATCAAAGGACCCTGGATCTATATCGGATAACCATCCATCTAAAAGCAGCGAAATAAGGTCTGAAAATCTGTTGAAAAGTGAAAGGCCACAGGGAGGTCAGAGGAGGAGACGAGAGATTCAGCAGGTTGTTTACACTGAATAAATGGCTTATATCAGCATGTGCTGACCACTCAGTGCACTTTATCGACAACTTTAATATTTTTTGGGAACGCAGGCATCTGTTCAAAGCAAATGGATTTAATTTTAACAAGTCAGGGGTGAAACTGTTCACCTCCAACTTGTTTTATTCCATACGTCATCCATCCGTGCTTGGTGCCAAGGCTGAGATAAACGAGGAGTTATCTCATAAAGAGGAACAAACAGTACTCCAAGTACAGACAAAGCCCAGCAGAAACCTTGAGGAGGAGCTCCATTTGCCCCCACCCGGGAAGAGCCTCAGAAAGGAGAGACATCCATGGCATCTGAGGAAGAGCCTCAGAAAGGAGAGACATCTAAGGCAAGAAGAGGGGTCCCTATTTGCCTCCAACTCTCTCAACAACACCAACGACCAGGACAAGGGACCACGACCTTCCCCAGTCCCCCAAACCCCTGACAGGCCATCACCCTCCTCCCCCTCCCTTTCTCCCTGGTCAAAACACAGAGAGCTGCACTCTAAAAGATCTTTAAACATAGTAAACATACCTTGTGTGCCACAGACTGCTCCCAAACACAAGGGGACAAGTAATACCTCTAAAACACTTAAGTTGGCTTTATTAAACATTAGATCTCTAGCTGGGAAAACATTTTTAATTAATGATTTAATCACTGAGCACAGCCTTGATTTTATGTTTTTAACTGAAACTTGGTTGGACCAAAGTAACAGTGGAGCTGTTCTCATCGAGACGACCCCTCCTAACTACAGTTTTATCAGTGAGGTCAGGGCGAGCAGGAGAGGAGGAGGGGTTGCTGTCTTATTTAATGAATCATTTCAATGTAAGCAGCTATCTCCTGGAAGTTTTCAGTCTTTTGAATATGTGGCTTTACAGCTGAAGGCCCCATCCAAAGTTGTGTTTCTTAATGTTTACAGGTCTCCCAAATATTGCACAGACTTTTTTAATGACCTCAGTGAACTGCTGTCTGTGATCTGTGTTGATTTTGACTGTGTAATTATTGCTGGGGATTTTAACATTCATGTGGACAACCCTCAGGACAAAGGGACTAAAGACCTGAGTAACACTCTGGGCAACTTTGGGCTTACTCAGCATGTAACAGAGGCCACACATAATAGAGGACACACTCTTGACCTACTGATCTCCAAAGGCCTGAGCATTTCAAACATTACTGTGTCTGATGTGGGCTTATCTGATCATTACTGTGTTTTCTTTGAAAGTAAAATCTCAGCCCACACAAATATATCAACAACAGTGATCACAAAACGGTGTATAACTGAACACAGTAGTGCAATTTTTAACCAGGTCTTCCCATTAACACCTGACCTGCCCAGAGGGTCAGTCAATGAGCTCGTCAATAGCTTCAATGCTAACATGTTAAATGTAATGGACACTATTGCTCCAATTAAGGTGAAGGTTATCTCTGGAAGGAAAAAGTCTCCATGGAGAAACTCCACACTGGTGAAAAATGAAAAAAGAGAGTGTAGGAAAGCTGAGCGCAGATGGAGAAAAACAAACCTCCAGGTTCACTATGACATCTATAAAGAGAAACTTCACAATTATAATTTACAACTGAGGAGTGCAAGAAGGTCCTACTTCTCTGACATCATCACTAAAAACAGCCATAATGCTCGGGTCTTATTTTCTACAGTTGACAGGCTAACAAACCCTCCTGTGTCAGTGGCAGCTGAACTTCATTCGACCATGGCCTGCAATGACTTTGCCAAATTCTTCACTGAAAAAATCCAAAAAATTAGACAAGCAATTGGTACATCAACAGCAGATCCAGGATATGTACTGTGTCCACCAAAAAACTGTTTAAACACCATGAAACAGTTTCAACCTATTAACAGCAAAGACCTGGAGGACATCTTAGGTCAACTGAACTCCTCCTCCTGCTGTTTAGATGTCCTGCCAACAAGTTTTTTCAAAAAGGTCTCAAAGACTTTAGAGTCAGACCTGTTACAGATCGTCAACTTTTCTTTATTATCAGGTGTGTTTCCAGAATCACTAAAAACTGCTGTAATCAAACCTATACTGAAAAAGGACAATCTTGACAAGACACAAATGAACAACTACAGGCCGATCTCAAATCTCCCGTTTTTAAGTAAGATCATTGAAAAAGCAGTTTCTCAACAGCTCAGTTACTTCTTAAAACAGAATAATTGCTACGATGCCTTCCAGTCAGGTTTTAGACAGAACCACAGCACTGAAACCGCTCTGACCAAAGTGTTTAATGACATATGTCTGAATACAGACAGTGGAAAAATGTCAGTCCTAGTTTTACTGGATCTCAGTGCAGCATTTGATACAGTTGACCACAACATATTACTCAAACGACTGGAGAACTGGACAGGTCTTTCAGGAACTGTACTAAACTGGTTCAAAACATACGTAGAAAACAGGAAATACTTTGTATCAATAGGTAACTTCACATCTGAGCAGACAAGTATCACATGTGGAGTTCCCCAAGGTTCCATCTTGGGACCCCTTCTGTTTAACATCTACATGCTCCCACTGGCACAGATTATAAACAACAACAAAATAAACTATCACAGCTATGCAGATGACACACAAATATATATCACAATGTCACCAGGAGACCGAGGCCCTGTACAGGCTCTTGGTAAATGCATTGAGGAAATCAATGACTGGTTGCGCCACAATTTTCTCCAGCTAAACAAAAACAAAACTGAGGTAATAGTCTTTGGCGCCAAAGAAAAACGATTACAGGTCACCAGAGAACTTCAATCTATACATCTAAAAACCACAAACCAGGCGAGAAATTTGGGTGTAGTGATGGATGCAGACCTAAACTTAGAAAAACACATTAAGACAATAACAAAGTCAGCTTACTATCACCTCAAGAATATATCAAGGATAAAAGATCTGATGTCTCAACAGGACCTGGAAAAACTAGTCCATGCATTCATCTTTAGTAGGCTTGATTACTGTAACAGCATCTTTACAGGTCTACCTAAAAAATCAGTCAGACAACTACAGCTCATTCAGAACTCTGCTGCTCGAGTCCTCACTAAGACCAAAAAGTGGACCACATCAGTCCAGCTCTGAGGTCTTTACACTGGCTGCCTGTCCGTCAGAGGATAGACTTTAAAGTTCTGATGCTGGCCTATAAAGCTCTGAATGGTTTAGGACCAAAATACATCAATGACCTCCTGACCCAGTATGAACCATCCAGATCCCTCAGGTCATCTGGATCCGGTCTTTTATCAGTTCCCAGAGTCAGAACCAGACACGGAGAAGCTGCATTCAGCTTTTATGCTCCTTATATCTGGAACAAACTCCCAGAAAGCCTCAGATCAGCTGAAACACTCAGTTTATTTAAATCCAGGTTGAAGACTCACCTGTTCTCAGCTGCATTTGAATAAAGCACCAAATCCACACTTTAAGCTTAAATTTCAAAACTTACATTTAACTACTGATTTTATCTACTGTTCTGATTTTATCTGTTTTGATTTTATATACTGTTGTTTGTTTGTTTGTTTGTTAATTAGTTAGTTAGTTTATTTGCTTGTTTTAATCAATTTTAAATCATGCTTTTTATTTGTTTTTGTTTCTAATGTCTCTGTAAAGCACTTTGAATCACCTTGTTGTTGAATTGTGCTATACAAATAAACTTGCCTTGCCTTGCCTTGCCTTAATAAACTTACAAGTTTTTAACTGCACTGGGAAGTTCAGCACCTATGAGGACTTTTTTCTTTTTGTTTTTAATTGCCAGACTTATTCTGAATTTAAATGACCAAACAAATAAATAAATAACTTGATAAAACAAAATGTAAAAACTCACTTCCACAAACTCTCCAGAACATGATCAAAACAATGTGATTTTGTCATTAATGAAATACTACAATCTAACAGCTCACCTGTCACATGTGTGGAAGAACACATTAAAAAAATAAATCCATGTTATTTCAACAGCACTGTCAAGTTTCCTCTGTGTGGTAACGTTCATCCACTTTTTCTTAAACATTTATATTTATGTTTGCTTTTCATATTGACATGAATATTGTGGAGTTAGAGTATTTCTCAAATTTAATTGCTGGCTTTTTAGTTTGTTATTGCCCTCCTACCTGTTGAAGGTAAACTACAATGCATATACACACAGACACACACATTTATGTGTTCCTTTATTTGTAATGGTAGAGGTGGTGGGGTAGTATTTGGTGACTAATCAGCATGGGTGGCTCTAGGCTGCAAAACTTCGTGTTCAGCTCCCCCTCTTTCATGAGTCATTACTCTCACACTCTTCTTTCTGCTACTAAACACTGCTGCTCCTTTACAAAAACAGAGGAGAGGAGAAAGAAGAGGGTCCCAATGCAAAGCACGTAACAATGGTTATTGCAGGCAGCCACTTTAATTTTTATAAAGACCTGATGTTTTTGGGTTTCAGTTGTGTCTCTTCTCTGGGGTTGATTCAGCATGGAAACAATGACATATCCTGGAATATTACGTGGCATCCAGTAATGTCCTCATTTACACACTTGACACTGTTACGATTAAAACAAGTATGCCCAGGACCTGACTGTAGAAGATGATTTGTCTTCTTGTGAAGATGTTCAAACAGGCAGAGACGATTTTAGGATCTGCAGATAAAGCTAATTTGATAATGTTAGCAGTTATTGCTGACTCATATCACTCTGCATGGGTAATCGTGGGCTCTACCACAGAGCAATACGCCTTACCTTTCAGTGACAAGTTTCTGGTTTTTAATCTACCAGCCAACTGTGAAACATGCCTGTTCTCTGTTAAATTGACTTATTTAAAAAAAAAAAAAATAGGTGAATTTTGGGGTATGAGTCATGAAAAAGTTTTTTCAAATATTCCTGTATATCTATTATGTAGGTCATAGGGACAGCAGTCTAAGCAGAGATGCGCACATCTCTACGTGCATGAACAACATCCCCAGATTCAGTTTTCAGTTTTATTTGTCATATGCAAGTTAGCACAGGGTCAACAATGCAATGAAATGTGTTTGACGAGCAGCAGTCACTCAGCAGAATGGTACAGTAGGAGAAAATATAAGAAAATATAAGAAAATAAAATAATAAAAAAATAGAAAAATAGTAAAGAGCAAATTGTTAGAGAGACGTGGTAAAAGAGAAAAGATGACTAAATATATATGTATCTATAAATATAAATATATGTACACTAGTGATTAAATAAGAAAATCTTGAAAAGAAATATGACGGGAGGGCAGATGGGATATTGCACAGGAATGAGCAGCAGAAAATTACAGTATTGCACTTTTAAATATAAATATCAATGACAATAAAGTGAAGTTGTTAGGATGCCTGGGTCGTTGACCCAGGGTTTTTGAGTTTACGATATTATTTATACTGTCTAGTTTTTGGTTTCTTTGAGTTCTGTCTTATGGCTTATGTCTCTGTCTTCTTTAGTTGCTCTGTCTCCCCTATCACCTGCATCCCCTTGTCTAGTTCGCGTCTATGTGTATCTTAAGTTCCTATATCCCCTTGTTCAGTCAGTGTTTGTGTCTGCCCTGTTCCCACGTCTCTGTTCCCTTTGTAGTGCCTGCATATGAGTCTGTGTCTTTGTTCAGTCTGTGTTATGTTTCCTGTTTTACTTTGAAAGTCCATGTCTGATGTTAATGTGTCAGGTTTTGCTTCCTCTTGTCTCGTTAGGCCTGATTTGCCCCAGCTGTGTTTCCCTCCTGTTACCCATTCCCTGATTGCTCCCTCTGTGTATTTAAGCCCAGTGTTTCTCTGTGTCTGTGTCATGATCTACTGTTTTCTTAGCTGTGTGTTCTGTCATTTCTCTAGTTTAAGTTTGTGTTGAGTTTTTTTAGTTTTATATTTTGAGTTCACGTCTGTCTCCGGAGTCTGCACCTTGGGTCCTATTCCTGCCTGCACACAGCCACACCTAACAGAAGTGACCAGTGCAGATTAAACAGAGTACTTGTGAAGCTGCAGGGTAGCTTCTGAGTGCTGTGTTGTGTGTGTTTAAGTGTTGTGGTTGAGGTGTTGTACGGCTTGGTGGTAAAACTGTTTTTAAGTCTTGTAGTCCGAGCAGACAGACTCCTGTAATGTCTGCCAGATGGTAACAAGGAGAACAGCTGATGTGCTGGGTGGCTGTGGTCCTTGATGATGCTGTGTGCTTTACGGAGGCATCGATGGAGATGAATGTCCTGAATGGCAGGAAGCCTCGTACCAGTGATGTGCTCTGCTGCCTTCACCGCCCTCTGTAGTGATTTACGGCTGCCGGCAGAGCAGCTTCCGTAACAAACTGTGATGCAGCTCGTCAGCAAACTCTCAATTGCACACCTGTAAAAAATTTGAGGTGATGTTGGCGTTCATGCCAAACTTCCTCAGCCTCCTCAGGAAATAAAGCCGCTGGCGAGTCTTCCTGATAGCAGTGTCTGTGTGAAGGGTCCAGGAGAAGTCCTCGGTGATGTTGACTCCAGGGAATTTGAAGCTGCTGACCCTTTCGACCTTGACACCGTTGATGTGGATGGGCTGGTGTTCCCTGACCGGTCGTTTCCGGTAGTCCACTATTATTTCTCTAGGTTTGCTGATGTTGAGAGTCAGGTTATTTTCCAGACACCACTCGTACAGCGCCATCACCTCCTCTCTATAGGCCGTCTCATCGTTGCCTGTGATGAGACCTATGATGGTTGTGTCATCCGCAAACGTGATGATGATGTTGGACTCGTGATTCTTAAACCGCTCCAGCTTTTCCAGCTTAGGACCATAGACTCAGATTTGGAGGTGCTGATGTTCATTTCCACCGCTTCACACTCTGCTATGAACTGCTCTAGCACTAGGACACCACCTAATGTAGTGAATAGAACCCCATCATCTGCAAAAAACAAAGATGATATTCTGAGGTCACCCAAAGTGGAAACCTTCCATCACCTTGTTACGCAGTAAAACTACCCATAAAAATTAGAAACAGAATCAGTGATTTAGAACCCCAATGGTGGAGTACAACACTGACAGGGATCGAGTCAATCTTGTGAAGCATTGGAGCTCCTGCAATAGTTGTACAGGGACCAAATGGCTCGTAGCAATGGGCCAAACACTCTATATTCAAGACGATCAAATGCCTTTTCCAGGTCCACAAATTCAAATTCCCACACACCTTTAAATATCCTCAAGAGTACAAAGAGCTGGTCCAGTGTTCTCCAACCAAGATGAAAACCACATTGTAGTTTTATGTTCCATCTTTGGGGACTGAGAGAGTGAGTCATGGTGCTTTCCAACGTATGTCTCAGATCATTCATGATTGTGACTGATCTTTTTGTGAAGTTATAAAAGTTATATATAAAAGTTGATATGAAGTCACGGACAGTGTTGGGAAGGTTACTTTTAAAATGTATTCCATTACAGAATACAGAATACATGCCCCAAAATGTATTCTGTAACGTATTCCGTTATGTTACTCAATGACAGTAACGTATTCTGAATACTTTGGATTACTTAATATATTATCATGCTTTTTACAACAACGTGAATGTACTATTGCTGTGTGATTTATTACTGTTACTGAAGGTCCACGACTCCGAACTGTAGTAAAGGGACCTCTGACTAATACGGCGGGGTCCCTGTCGGCTCGTAGCCGAAAAATAGCTTTACTTTGTTGTGTGGGTCAACTTTTCTTGCGAGAGACAGAGAGAGGCGTTGAAAGGCTGCTCCAACGAAACTTATTGTTTTCGGAGGAAAACACGAACACGGTGTACAGTCGAGTCTTAATAGCTTACTTACAACTGGGCTCGTCAGGCACTCTTCTTGGCTGCAGTGGTTATTATTATATTTACATGCTTCCAGCTCCCGTTTTTCCTCGATGACAACTCGTACCTTTCCACTCTCCTTTTTCTCCCTCCTCGCGCTCACAGACCCATAACGTGTATGGCAGTCCATTCTCCTGCAGCACGGACTACACTGCCCATGATGCTACATTCTTTAGAGCTATGCTTGTAGCATTCTGCCTGTTAGCTTAGCACAACAACAACAACAACAACGAAAAGGCGCTCTCTCACCCAGGAAACACACAGTCGCAGAGAGAGAGAGAGCGTCACCCTGTAACCATGGCAACTGTAACGCTGCCGCCTGGAACAACAGAGCGTAGCTGTCAAACAAAACCCAAACAGTCCTGACCCGCAACAAAATGAAACAGGAAAGTACTGCAGTGTAATCCATTTATTTCAACAAAGTAACTGTATTCTGAATACCACCTTTTTAAATGGTAACTGTAACGGAATACAGTTACTCATATTTTATATTTTAAATACGTAACGGCGGTACATGTATTCCGTTACTCCCCAACACTGGTCACGGATAGTGTTTAATTTTACTGAGAAGTTCAACACCAGTGAGAATTTTCTTCTTTGTTTTTTTAATATAAAATTTAAATTACTTTCATTTCCCCCCCTGTACTCAGGTCAGTTTTATGTGGTTGCGGGTGTCTGTGGCTCAGGTGGCAGTGCAGATCAACTACTGATTGGAAGATTGGTGATTCGATTCTTGGGTTCCCCAGTGTGCATGCCAAATATTCTTGGGCAAGATACTAACCCCAAGTTGCCCTCCGATGAGTTTATCAGAGTGTGAATGTGTGAATGTTGGTTAGATTGCACTTGATGTTAGAAGTGCTTATATGAGTGGGTGTGAATGGGGTGAATGAGGCTTGTTGTACACAGTGCTTTGAGAACGGGCGAGTAGAAAAGTGGTATATAACAATCAGTCCATTTACCATCTCTTCAGCCTATCGTGGCTACTCCAGCTGGTGATTTCATCTTGCCTTGTCACATGGAAACAAAAGTTGATATAACTGAGTGTTCTAGCCCCACCTCCAGCCTGAACCCCACCGTCATCTGAGTCGAGATGAATATGATCATCTCAGCACAACAGGGAGGTGACTGACGTGAAGATCCAATCACACGTCAGGAGGAAGCTGTTGTTTACAGATGGCACGATGGAAGATACAGAAGTTTTATCTCAACATCAAAGACTCAAAATCAGTCTTCGTTTCTGCTTTTTGCTTGCTGGTGAGTTAGAAAGAAAATAGTTTTTCTTAAAACTGAAGAAAAAACACTCAGAGTCATTTTGGTAGTAACTTATTGCTCCTCAAAGAACTACTAAACATTGTTTTGTAAATAATTAAATGTCTTCTGATATTTCACAACCAAATTCAAACTAAAAATTCAAACTAAAACCATGACAACAGAGACAACTCTGAAACTCTCCAAACTCCTCATCTGATATACAGTGGGGCAAAAAAGTATTTAGTCAGCCACCGATTGTGCAAGTTCCCCCACTAAAAATGATGACAGAGGTCAGTAATTTGCACCAGAGGTACACTTCAACTGTGAGAGACAGAATGTGAAAAAAAAAATCCATGAATTCACATGGTAGGATTTGTAAAGAATTTATTCGTAAATCAGGGTGGAAAATAAGTATTTGGTCACCTCAAACAAGGAAAATCTCTGGCTCTCACAGACCTGTAACGTCTTCTGTAAGAAGCTTTTCTGTCCCCCACTCGTTACCTGTATGAATGGCACCTGTTTGAACTCATCATCTGTATAAAAGACACCTGTCCACAGCCTCAAACAGTCAGACTCCAAACTCCGCCATGGCCAAGACCAAAGAGCTTTCGAAGGACACCAGGAAAAGTATTGTAGACCTGCACCAGACTGGGAAGAGTGAATCTACAATAGGCAAGCAGCTTGGTGTGAAAAAATCAACTGTGGGAGCAATCATCAGAAACTGGAAGACATACAAGACCACTGATAATCTCCCACGATCTGGGGCTCCACGCAAGATCTCATCCCGTGGGGTCAAAATGATCATGAGAACGGTGAGCAAAGATCCCAGAACCACACGGGGGGACCTGGTGAATGACCTGCAGAGAGCTGGGACCAAAGTAACAAAGGTCACCATCAGTAACACACTACAACGGCAGGGAATCAAATCCCGCAGTGCCAGACGTGTTCCGCTGCTGAAGCCAGTGCATGTCCAGGCCCGTCTGAAGTTTGCCAGAGAGCACATGGATGATACAGCAGAGGATTGGGAGAATGTCATGTGGTCAGATGAAACCAAAGTAGAACTTTTTGGTATAAACTCAACTCGTCGTGTTTGGAGGAAGAAGAATACTGAGTTGCATCCCAAGAACACCATACCTATTGTGAAGCATGGGGGTGGAAACATCATGCTATGGGGCTGTTTCTCTGCCAAGGGGACAGGACGACTGATCCGTGTTAAGGACAGAATGAATGGGGCCATGTATCGTGAGATTTTGAGCCAAAACCTCCTTCCATCAGTGAGAACTTTGAAGATGAAACGAGGCTGGGTCTTCCAACATGACAATGATCCAAAACACACCGCCCGGGCAACAAAGGAGTGGCTCCGTAAGAAGCATTTGAAAGTCCTGGAGTGGCCTAGCCAGTCTCCAGACCTCAACCCCATAGAAAATCTGTGGCGGGAGTTGAAAGTCCGTGTTGCTCGGCGACAGCCCCAAAACATCACTGCTCTCGAGAAGATCTGCATGGAGGAATGGGCCAAAATACCAGCTACTGTGTGTGCAAACCTGGTAAAGACCTATAGTAAACGTTTGACCTCTGTTATTGCCAACAAAGGTTATGTTACAAAGTATTGAGTTGTATTTTTGTTATTGACCAAATACTTATTTTCCACCCTGATTTACGTATAAATTCTTTACAAATCCTACCATGTGGATTCATGGATTTTTTTCTTTCACATTCTGTCTCTCACAGTTGAAGTGTACCTCTGGTGCAAATTACTGACCTCTGTCATCATTTTAAGTGGGGGAACTTGCACAATCGGTGGCTGACTAAATACTTTTTTTGCCCCACTGTAGATGTAAGCTGCAGGTGAGAGCATGAGAACAACAAAAAAAAAAAAACGAAGAGAGTCCAAATAATTTATCTAACACATTTATAGCAAGAGAATAGAACACAATACACAACATTAAAAGACCAAAATAAAAGCAGACCTGATAGCCAGCTGGAGATTGGACCAGGGACTCCGCTCTGACCACTGACATCTTTGGGCCCAGTGAGTTCTTTGAACTGCCTCCCTAGGCCTGGCTCCAGGACGAGGTTTTAAGATCTGAAATTCCTATTTATTTTAAAATCTCCAATTAAAAAAAAAAAAACTAAGGAACTACAAAAACAATATGGGAGCCAACCATTTAAAATGATGTTT
The DNA here is from genome assembly GCF_965226115.1 of Aulonocara stuartgranti. Classification (NCBI taxonomy): domain Eukaryota; kingdom Metazoa; phylum Chordata; class Actinopteri; order Cichliformes; family Cichlidae; genus Aulonocara; species Aulonocara stuartgranti. Next base: position 49,754,676 of record NC_138941.1, on the reverse strand, counting down.
AACAAGAAGTCACTCTCATGCTGCTCTGTGTATTTTCCTTTTGACAAAGCAAAGCTACTGTGCTTGAATCACTTTTAGAAAACATCTACTTAAAAGCAGGTAAAAGTGCTGACTACCCAATTATTCTTTATTACTAACTGTCTGTTAAATTTCAAATGTGTGAGATGACCACAAGGATTCTGCTGTGCAAGCATGAACAGGAGGCTGCAAGCTTGACTGCTCGTCACTGCCTTTGTTGTCCTGTTATATTTTAGATAGCACAGAGCAGACGGGTGAGTTTATTAAACTTCACTGAACAACCTGCAAATTTCATTAAAAGTTTAATAAACTGTCATCTTGTCTTAATTTTTAGGTAGCACATACCTTAAACACTTCAAGCTTTAAGCTAATGATAGTTATATAAGTGCTGATGCATGCTGGTGCAATAAGCTGAGAGGATTTCTATCATTTTTTTGGACCCAAGTGGACTTTAATCCCTGTAAGTGGTTTGACCAAAATAGTGACAACAGGTTGAAGTACTGAAACAGCATCAATCATCATCATCACCAAAGCAGACAGTTCATTTCAAAAGTGTTAAGTGGTGTGTTGTCCAAGTTAGTGTTTTTCTGGGCTCATCTGCACACGCACATCAAAAAGCATTTAGTGTGTTGGGTGGTGTTTTTCTGTCTGTTCATTTTGTTGCAGTGACAGTTCACAAAGGTCACAAACACAAACTGATTGTGGTCACAACTCAAAGTTTTAGCTTTGGTGCATTTTGGATTTTATAATGTGGATGTCATTTTAGAGTCACACTTCCTCTATGGGTGGTATGGTGATCCATTAGCTTGCACTGTTGCCCCTGGGATTAAATCCAGCCTGCTGTGTTTCTGTGTGGAGTTTTTAATGTTTTCTCTGTGCTTTGTGCAGTTGGGGTTAGGGAAGGAAGTCATGAGACAGACACACTGTGCAAGAGAGCCAGAGATGACTGCTTGTGGTTTGTGGATTCACCACAAAGTCCGGTTTGAACCTGCAGGACCTGCAGGATAGGCTTTAGAACGCCAAACTCACAACTAAGGAGAAGTTGTGGGTGTTTCAAAAGAATTTTTCTCCATCATTTTACAGACTGTCGGTCTAACATAAGGCTACCACACAGAGACTTTGCAACCACACACTACACAGTAAGTTAAATAATAACTTTGAAAGCATGTGTTTCTCTATTGCTCTTAAAAAATGCCAAATGTAACTTGTTTTAATCAATTAGTTTTTCTTCTCCTTAGGACAGTTTCATTTATTTTATGCACCTCACCCAGTCAAGGCTACTTCAGATGATGGTACCATCCTGCCGTGTCACATGGAGCCAAAGTTAAATGTGGCAGACTGATGGTGGAGTGGTTGAGGCCCGACCTCCACCCAGACCCCAAAAATCGTCTGAGCCTAAATGAATATGTTCATCTTTACCGGCACAATTGTGAGGTGACAGACATGAAGATCCCATCGTACATCGGGAGGACAGCGTTGTTCACAGAAGGCCTGAAAGAAGGAAACATCTCACTAAGAATCACTAATGTGACACTAGAAGAAATGAAGAAAGATACAGATGTTTCATCCCAAAGTTAAAAAGTCAAACAAGGTTTTCAATTGTCCGTCTGACTGTTGGTGAGTTATACCTAATGCCAAAAAACAGTAAGCAAATTCAGTGCCTCAAATAATTTTGATAAAGGTATTCCAATTTCAGCAACAACTTTTTTGGCCCCATGACTATTGTGTTATAAAATCTTGAACTTTTCTCAGCTAAACACAGGACAACAGAGATGCCACTCAATCCCAAAGATGTAAAAAGTCCTGACTGAACAGATGGTTGGTAAAGGTGAGAAAATGAAAAAAACAAAACAAAGCAACACCTCGTAGATCAACATGTTTCAGTGTTATTTTTAAATAACAACTGTATAGTAGTGAGGTTTTCACAGTTTTTACTTTATTTGTTTATTTGTGTTTTGTTTTTTCCACACTTTTAAAAAATGAAATAAATTCTGGTTATTATTGTTAGCAGGTAAGTCTGGCACTGTTACATGGATGTATGGTCAGGATCATAAGGATACAGGGTATAATGCTTTATGGACATCTTGATGATTTTTTTTAATCTAACTGAACACCAAATCTTCATGTCCTGTCTGACGTTACTGTACATCTCATCTCTGATTTTTTCCTGGCAGGTGGTTTGTCTGATCGCAGCCAATGGATTACTTACAAAAAGCTGTTTGGATCTGAATTCATAGACACTCTGATGAAGGAATGGTCAAGTGACACCCAACAAAAGCAGTGATAGACAGTTTCAGTGATGTGGTGTTTCTTGGCACCTGATCAGGAGAAAGGTCATCCTATATCAACTTTACTTTTGACACCTGTAAGATAAGAATAATAGTGAAGAGGGGGGCAGAAACAGGTTTCTAAGTGCAAACAGGTGGAGAAGCCTGGGATGTTTGTGTAAGATATTCCATTTATGGTAAGCTTTAGTGTTCTTTTCTTTCACATTTGCACAGGTCATTATTCATCTGTTGCTATTTCATTAATGGAGTGGCAACAACATCTACATATATATCATAATAGAGCCCGGGGTTATCAAGGGGGGCAATGAATTGAATTGAATTCCATTTTATTTATATAGCAAATTACAACACATTGGTTTCAGCATCACTTTGAGACAGGATGTTTCTAGTTTTAGAGATATTGTCCAAATGCAAGAAATAAATCCTACATATTTGTTTAATATGTGCATTGAAGTGCATATCCTGGTCAAAAATGATACAGTGAGTCCATTTAATCTCATATATAGAAATCTTAAAAAAAAGAAAAAAAAGAAAAACTATTCCAATCTTGCAGTAGAAGAAAAGGATGACAGAGTGCTCAGTCTTTGTTTTTCAGCATGTGCTGGCAGTGTAGATAACAGCGTGATGATAAACCTGTTCTGCTGCTTCGGAGGGAGCTGACTAATTGAAAAATGTACCTGATCTCATGAGAGTACTCCAGAATTACTTGACTAAGTCAGTCTCTTGCAACCCTTTTCTTTTCACATCTCCAAATCAGAGTGAATATTCATTAATATACTTGTCACAGGTGGGTCTGTTTATAGAACGTGGGCAGATATGAACTTCCCACTAATTTACTCATGATGAACTCACCTCCTGTTTGATATTTGCCTTTTATTTTCCCCACCAGTTTTCAGAAACTGCATTTAAAACTCTTCTTCCATTTTACCATCAAAAGCTTTAAAACACAAAATTAATGCTATGTACTTTCCTAAAAAAAAAAAAAAAAACTCCCCCACGTGTTTGGCTCAGGCTTCTCCACATAAGAAGAAACAATCCACGTGTCTTGGAACTATCTTGTCAACATGACATCATCACAAAAGTCTCCTTATGAGAAAGCTTTTTTTCCCCCATTGCGTTGTTTACCTCAAGGAGAAAATGTGTCACATTAAAATCTGTTCTGAAGTATTTTTTCTAGTAGAAGATGAAAGGATGAGACGGCAGGAGACTTTAATGAGAGCAAATATACAAACTAGTTTCACTTTTAAGGGTCGAATTACAATCTCTGAAAACTCCACCTTTAGTCAGCGCTTCCAGACTGCGGACTTTTTCAAATACAATACGGTTCTGCCCCCTAGTGGGCATTTCGATCTAAACCTGTTTACTTTATTTTTCATAACACAGATTCACCTGTGCAAAAAAGAAAAAGAAAAAAATACTAAACCTTGTTCACAATTGACAATAAATCAATAGTCAGTTAAAAGACTGAGTCATCAAAATGTTATTTTTGGCATTTTTTTTCTTTTGTTTTTGTCAAAACCTTACTGGAAAAACTCTTTTAGGCGTGACAATCAGGACTCACCAGAAAGGAGTACATCAGAGGAACAGCTCTGGTAGGAGAGAAAGTTAGAGAGTATCGAATATCTTGTATAAATTATGCAAATGTTCAATTCTTTGCACTCTATTTATGTATGGTGTTGACTGTTTCTTACCTTTATTGCCTCAGTCAGCTTTTACTGGTCTAAAACCAACTGTGATTGTACACAGCTCAAAGGTTAAAGAAACACTGTGAAAAATATCAGATTTCAGTAGGTGGAAAATTCATGCTGGATATCCACACTCATGTGGACTGGGAAATGTGTTGGGAACTAAAGGATTGGTTAATGGAAAAGAAAATGATGAACCTAGTGTGGGCTGAAGTAAAACTGGTGGATCTGCTAAATCTGGCATTATGATATTATTCCAAATTCTAATCAGGCTCAATATGGCAGTGGGCAGTGAGCACAGGCCCACTAGAGGGCATCAGCCCCTCAACCTGAACTCATAAAGTCTGTTTCTGATTATCTGGTCAGGAAAATTCACACCAGTGTCCTCCTTAAGGGTCATTTGGAGCTCTGGCAGTGCTCGTGCTGTTCAAGCTTCCAGTAAGGAGCAGATACTGGTCGTGCTGATGGGTAAATGACCACATAGCAATGTTCAGTTCTCCTAGAGTCCTAGAGGATATGTCTCCTGGAATTTCCTCCATACTTATGGGACAGTTAAAACCTTCTGGCAGTGGCTCGTATTGATGTGCCAGACAATATTACTTTCAGATACTTTCTATCTGCTTTCGATATTTTTTAATTACACACTGCACACCATGCTAAAAATATGCCGGGAGTTACTTTAAATAGTCTTTTGGGAAATCACCTTGTTGGTTTAAAAATAGCTGATTCTTTGTGAAGCTGTTTGTCATGTCTAGACACAATACTGGTTCATCCCTCGAGTAAGATCCCCTTTTCATGCTTGAATGATTCATAGGTCAGCGTTAAGTTGCTTAAGAGACAAACATTCCTGTAAAAATGGCCACATACAAGAACCGGACTGAAAGTAAGTGAAAAAGCAGCCAGTGTTCAAAGAAAACCATGAAAAACCTGGAAACACTGTATGATTTGCTCCACAACTAAGAGTGTAATTACACTGTAAATCTAATTTCAAGGTGGTTTACTGAAATTGGAGTGAAGATGGCACCTGTGTGTGTAGTTTGCCGTCATCTGTTACCTGTTCTGTTTGTGGTCACTTTGTTTACATCTTTTTTTCTTCAAAAAGGTCTCTACTCTTCTGGTTTATGACTTCTAATCACTTCTAAATATCTGATGTGTCCAAATACCGACCTCACATCATTGCCTCAGATACAGCTGATCATTTTGATTGTTTTATCAAAATTGTAATTATGCCTTACTTTTAAATAGGTCCATCAGCTTGACCCCCGATGACTTGCTTTCTCCGTTCAATTCAACCTGCTTGGAAATCCTGGATTACATTTCTCCTTTCACAACCAGGAGTCTAAAACCTGAAACCCAGTCTTGGTTGAACAATGCTACCTGATAACTAAGACAGGTGGGTAGAAAACCTGAGCAAAAATGGAAAATGGCAGACTTCAGGTGTCTTTTGATATACTAAGTGAATCTTTGTTAAATCATCAGAAGCCTGTAAGAGCACCAAAGGAAGGTACTTCTCTAAGATCGAATCTATTTATTATTTAATGTTATTTGAAATGTATGCCCATGAAAGAGTTGATTAACCTCACAGTGTGAAGGGTTAACTAAGAGGGATAGAAAGAGTTTCAGACAGGACAGGCTGCTAGGCCTTGGGTGTAGCATTAGTGAAGGTCACAGATGATCTTCTTATGTTCTCTGGCAGTGGACCCATCTCTGTGTGAGATGTGCTTGTCCTGTTAGACCTCAGTGCAGTGTTCATTACTGTTCACCATATTTTATTACATTATTTACCAAGGATATTTGGTATGCAGACAGATATCAAACCACCAACCTATAAACCACCAACCTTCTGATTAGTAGGTGACCTGCTCCATGTTCTGAGCAACAGCCCCCCATATCTATCTGATAGACTTCAATTTGTTTCATGTAAATGGAGTCACACACTAAGGTTAAATATGGAGTTCCACAGGGTTCATATGCTGGGACCAATTCATTTTGCATTATACGTGCTTACCTTAGGCAGTATTATTAGGTGGAATGGCATACATTTTCACTGCTATGCAAATAATACCAGACTTCTTATCTATCCTATATTGAGTTTTCTGTGTTAGCGTCCTGTTAAATCCTGAAACAAACTTAAAATCCAGGGTAAGCCCTTAGTAAACCTATCCCAGGCAGTGCTACACAGGTCCCTTGTTTTTTCCTCTCTTATAGAGGTCAATTGAGTTGCTCTTTGTCTGACCCTTCACTGAGGACCAATTTACCTTGAAAGACCCCACCAGTGGGAGAAGCAAACTATCTGGTCAGCATAGCGCCTGGGATCACTTGGGCACACAAACCTCTCCACCGTGGTAATGCTGTTTTTTTTTAATGTATTAAAATCCACTGTGGTGGTGCATAGAAGCAACAGTAGAAAAACTGTGTTGTTGTCTGAGTATATGCAAACCACATTTACATGAGTGGGTATCAAAATTTTAGGTAGAGCTTTTTGACATTATTCATTGCCCTTATGCAATCTGTGATTGCAAAACAGCACAAACTCCACAAATCGGAATAGAGGAAGACAGTAATTGATAAAAATCAGACAAAGAAATGTCAAAAAACTTTGAAGTACTCTGAACACTGCACTCTATCTAATGTAATTTTATATTTAAAAAAAAAACTCCCCAAAACTCTCAAAAAAGAAAAAAATAATCAGTTATATATTTTTGATTCAAATTTTAGGAAGGATTAAATATTCTATAACTTCACTTTGATATACTTTATATCTTTATGGTGGAGAATGTAAGTGTTTGACACTTGCAGTTTTAAAAAATAAATTGATGACGTACATCTTGGTCAAGTGACTTTTTCACAGTCAGCACTGAGTTGTGAACAAACCCCCCTGAAACTGTCTGTGAGTCAAACACCTGCCAAGCAGCATGGAGATAACTGCTCTCTGCACTATTATTGGTATGTACTACTGTGAATGTGTGTGTGAAGTCTGTGATTTGTTTCTGTGTGGGCATCTGCTTTTGTTTGATAACAGTATTTTATTACAGGTTTTTATAATAGATACATTACAAAAAGGTACTCTATGCAAGGTACTGTATTTCATGTCGATTTATTGTAGATTGATTTAGTTGAAATAAATACAGTACATGTAACTTGTATTTATTAATTTAAAATGTGTAAACTCATCTTATAAATTTTATATGGCATCAATACAGCTACAAACTTATCTGCACAGATGAAAAACCAGATGTTCCAGTGTTTAAAATGAAACCTTGTGGGAGGTAATGCAACTATTTTGTGGGTAGCATGCAGAAGCTGCAAAGGTGTAAAGAGGAAGGAAATGTCAGTGCTGTGGGTTTTAGTACCATGTTTGGTGGCAAGAATACATTTAGTATAAGGTCAGTAAAATTTAATTTGTTTGAGGTAGTGCTTCATCTGTGTTCCAAAATACAGCTGTCAGAGAAAAAAGTAACAACATTTTAAAAAGTTTTCATGTTTATGTTCATTTTTGATTTTCTCAAATAAAAAAGGCAGCCCTTGTTATGACTCCTGGGTTTTGAATTTTATTTATTTCTGTTTCCCCACTCAGTAATGTTTCCACGTTTGTTTTTATTTTGTCTATGTCTCTCTTTGTGCTACTTTTCTATATTATTTTAATAGTCCCTTGCTCTATGTGCATTGTCTTTATTTTAACTTGCCTCCTCCTGTGATTAGTGTCACATGTGCTCCCACCAGTTTCCTCTTCCTTAGTCACCTGCCTGTGTGTTTATTTAGTCTCTTTATCCTTTGCTGTCCCTGATCTGTTACAAGTTCTGGGTTTTCCTCAAGCTTCCGAGTTTTATGGTGCTAGCTTCCTGCTGTATATCTACACCATCACCTTTAATTAGCTTTTTTAATGCAACACACAACTGAAAAAAAAAAACAATTATCAGCAGTAAAACTCATAAAATTTTCTCAAACGAAGTGGGCAGTTACAATTGTTCATGGAAAAACAGCACAGCAAAAATGTTATACTATAGTCGGGAGTTATACTATATAAATCCATATATCCATTTGAATTCAATTGTGAGGAGTCCCCTGTCAGTGTTTCCTTGGATGCATAGGGTGGCCAGACTAAACTGTGCCCACCTCATTGTTCTGCCCTTAAATACAGCTCTGTAAACACAACTAACTTGTCTCACCTCTCTGTTTCTTTCAGCCACTCTGAGAATATTTCCCAACAGATCTCAGTTCTTCCTGTATGAGTCTGTTACACTGAGCTGTGGAGAGCATAAAAACTCTTCTGATTGGACAATAAAGAGAAACACATCTATAAAAACAAATCATGAGTGTTCCAAACACTGGGGTTCAAAAAATGAGTCACACTGCTTCCTTCAAGATGCTTACCCCTCAGACAGTGGGTTGTACTGGTGTGATTCTGGAGCTGGAGCCTGCAGTGAAGCTGTCAACATCACTGTTACTGGTGAGTTTATACAAACTACAGAGGATTACCATTAAATTCAACAGGAAAAAAGCATTTAAACCATTTACTAACAGCCATATATAGACTACGATGTTTATATTTTTTCATCTATTACATAGGTCTCACACTCTGGCCAGCGGGCCAAATTTGGCCCGCAGCCTAATTACATTTGGCCCGCGAAGCCATACCAAATTACTATTAGAGCTGGCCTACTGGTATTATACAGCTAATATATACATTGTTTAGTATTAAGCTTTGCTTGTTCCACATTCAGTTTTTCAGCAAAACTTGTTTGAGTCCATAAGAAGAGATTCATTCTTAAATCTGGAGGAAGATTTTTTTCAATAAATATTAATGTTAGCCCGCGACCTTGTTCTAGTTTTGAATTTTGGCCCACTGTGTATAAAGTATGTATTTACTTTACTATGTAATTGAAAATACTCCATCCATTCGCTTCCGCTTATCCTTTTCAGGGTCGCGGGGGGCGCTGGAGCCTATCCCAGCTGTCATAGGGCGAGAGGCAGGGTACATCCTGGACAGGTCGCCAGTCTGTCGCAGGGCCAACACACAGGGACAGACAACCATTCACACTCACATTCACTCGCACATTCACACCTAGTGGCAATTTGGATTATCCAATTAACCTATCCCCACAAGCTGCATTGAAAATACTCTTCCAAAAAATTCCCTATTGATTACAATAGATAGATAGTGTTTAAAAAGTGAATACTTGAAAAAGAAAAGCAATTAAATACTTGCTAAAAGTGTGAAAGTTGAAATAATTAGCTAATAGTACAATATGATATGTATTGATATTGAGCAATATGATATTGCTCATCTTGTAACCGGAAGGTTGCCGGTTCAATCCATAGCTCTGTCCTGGTCGTTGTGTCCTTGGGCAAGACACTTCACCTACCGCCTACTGGTGTTAGCCAGAGGGGCCGATGGCGCGATATGGCAGCCTCGCTTCTGTCAGTCTGCCCCAGGGCAGCTGTGGCTACAACTGTAGCTTGTCTCCACCAGTGTGTGAATGTGAGAATGAATGAATAGTGGAATTGTAAAGCGCTCTGGGTGCCTAGAAAACCGCTATATGAATGCAATCTATTATAATTATTACGTTATGGTATGAATAAAAATGTTAGTTAGCTCAGTTATTAAGCTAAAAGTACAGGCAGCATTTAAAATAGTATAGGTCAAATAATTATTTTCCAGGGGAAATTGGTTACTAAGTATATTGAAATTAAAAGCTTTTAAAAGCATTATCATCTTGAAGTGGTTGAAATGAATTCCTTCGAACGTTAAAGGTGTTGAGGTTGAAGAAAGGCATTTTTCTTTTAGCCCATATGATTGGAATATGTCTTGGCTTACGCAAGAAGCTCTATGAAAGTTTGGGCTCCACCTCTGCTGCATGAATTTCTTTTTTCAAAAGTGCACCTTTAAAGCTCTAAATATTTATTTTTTCATATAGGAGGTAAAGTGATTCTGGAGAGTCCGGTCCATCATCTGCAGGAGGGCGATGCCGTCACTCTGCATTGCACATATAGGGAGACTTCTTTATCCAACCTCACAGCTGAATTTTATAATGATAACCTCCTCATCGGGCACAGCTCTACAGGAGTCATGACTATCCCAAAGATTTCAAAATCTGATGAAGGTTCCTACAAGTGTAATGTCTCTGGTACTGGAGAATCACCATACAGCTGGCTGTCTGTCAGAGGTGAGATGATGTTAGGACTTTTAAGCAAATATTTCAGATGTGCTCTCTCTACTAAGCTCAGCTAAAAGCCAACCACATAGCTATTGCTGTATTTGTATCGAGACCAAACTATATCTTTCTTTATTTCCTGTGTTGAAGGTGGGCAGCCTGAACCTTTTCACTCCCCTCTTCTGCATGACTCACTTCCTGTGTTGAGGGTTTCTGTCTCTCTGGCCGTGGTGATGGTGCTGCTGCTGTGAATCTACAGCAGCCACAAAGATCAGTTTGTTTCTCAAACATTTGAAGAATTTATTTTGAAATGAAATTAAAGAAATTGTAATGGCTAACATGTTCATTTGTTCCTCTGAGCTCTTAGAGTATTTTGTCAAAATACTTCATTGACCATTCTGCTGCCAGAAAATACTCACTGTTCACTAATGCTAAAATGACTCACGCAAAAGATATGAGTGCACTTTATAATACAGCTTCAGATCTTTTTTAGTTAGATTTAAAGTTGCCTTTGTGCTTTGTTATATGATAGTTCTTAACCTTTATGTCATGTGTAACTGTTGTTGTAGCCTGATTTCTTGTGATCAGAAAACTGTTGGTTGCCTACCAAAGTGGAAATGTTGAGTCAGTCGATTTTGAGTGTCATCATGCATCTTAAAAAACACACGGTCTTTAAACGTAACAAAGCTGAAGCAAATACATGTATTATTTGTGGTAGAATCACAGGGGAGTCCAAGGTTTCTTTTTTAATGGTGGTGTCTCTGTTGGGGACCAAGAACCAGACAGGGAGCCTTCATGTTTAATCAAAATCTAATTATTAGAAATTGTTTTAGTCTCTTTATCCTTCTCCATTTTTTTTCTTTTATGTTAACCGGTTTCTGTTATCATATTGTTTGTTTATTTTGATGTTTCTTCTTGTGTTTCCAGTGTTTACCTCTGTCTGTTCTGATATTTATGATAGCTGTCACCACTCAAACAAAAGTTTTGTATTTAAGCAGCTTAAATTAACATGAATGGTTTCCTTCCATTTACCAAAAATGTTTCTGATAACACCAGATTTACACAAAGGTTAATATGCTGTATCTTTATTTGATGTCATGAAGCCTGATGCAAAGAAGCAATTACAAACTGAATCAAATCAATAAACGTTATTCATATTCATCACAACATGTATAAATGTCTAAAACTGATGATAGATCTCAGCCCTCAGTAGTTTATACATTTATGTTTTTATGGACAGTTGCAATCAGGGGAAAGTTGTGGGTAGAGCTCAGTGACAGTTGTTTCTCCAGGACATTGTCTTTCATCGAATGCTTTGATTCCCACTTTTATACGGAGGCTTTCCAAAGTCTTAGTCTGTGTGTAATCTTCGTTATATTCATTGTTTCGGCCCCAGTGTGCACTTGCCAGCCATTTTTCAGCCTATCACTGTAGCAGCAGAATGCCGACCACAGCCTATGTGGAATATTGATCCTTTTGTTATGGGTTTCTTGTGGCTGGGCTGTGCTTCCGTCACTACAAAGGCTTCTGTATAGCTGTTGTTACCGCAGTAGTTATTCATAACACATTTAATGCCGTTCTCCACTCTCTTCCAGCTTCTCCTGTTGAATGAAGCATTTTGTGAAATAACATGATCAGGGTAAAAGTAGATCTTCTTTGAATTTCAGTGAATCCATAAGTACTTGGAAATAACTGTCCTTTGGTAAACCCATTGCTATTGGCATAATCAATGTTACTAGCCTGATTCTTCAAGCTGAAACTTGTTTCTTCTCTCATCTCTTCATTGTTTTCAAGCTGTGTAAATGGAAAGAGTACAATATTGATGTTGTTGTACTGTTGTGATGAAATATACTGTTTCCAGAAAATTGTGTTGTTTAAAACCTAATTACAGGTCCGCTTAGGTTGTTACCTGCACTTGTAATATCTGATAATGTGGTCTGTTTTTTTTTTAATTATTATTATTATTTATGACAATTATTATACCTCTGGTTCAATCATCCATTTGTAACTGGGTTTCCCACATTTGTCCCCTCTGAACTTTGCAGCAGAATATACTGGAATCTTGTTGCGGGTGTTGTAGAGCGTCACAAATGTAGTGGTGCCATTTAAAAACTCGCAAATCACTTTGTATCTGGCCTGTTCCAGAATGATGCTTCCCTCTAAAATCTTTGTGATGTTTGGTGAATTTTTGTTAAGAAAGAAACTGTCACATTCTGACATTGATTTCACTGCCTTAGTTTCGGTTGGAACGATGGACAGAAGGAGGAGAGCAACGTGGAGCAGGAGATGATGTGTCACCAGTGATGTCCTTGTTGGCCCTGTGCCAGCAGATCAGGGGAGAAAAAACAATTATACGACATGTCTTTCTTATCTGCTGTTATATAAACTCTTGCAATAGTATGTTATTTATATATATATTTAACATGGACAGAATTACAAATAATGAGGTTGGTGTCTATAATATCACATGATCTACAAGCTTCGACTTCAGACTGCTCAAAAAGCATTCTGAATGTTTTCTACTCCTGGGTTTGTCTGCTGTCTGTATAAAACACTGACTTTGCAGTTTTGATGTCACAAGTTTACAATACCTTGAGTTTAGCAGTTTTAACATTCCTGTCTAGGTTTGTTTGAAAATATAATGAATGACGGGTGGCTCTACAGATGCAGTCATTCAAAATTGTCACTTTCAGCCAGAGGTCAGTTGGTCTGTTAACTGACAGCCAGCTGCCAGCTGACAATCAGGCCTTGAAGTCCGCCACTTGATTGCAAAATCCCAAGAAACGGTATAGAAAATGTATAAAACAGGTATCAGCTGTTAATAATCTCCTGATTGCATAGTGAGAAAAAAAATTGTATTCTGTGGGGGCATGGGGCACTGATTGTATAGTTGTTGTGCAATTGGAGCACATTTAAATTTTGATTTTGCATTTTATCTAAGAACATTAGCAGTGAAATGAAACAATCATGCTTTCATTTCCATAAACGCAAGGCAGTAATAATCACTGACCGGTTTTTCATTTGCTGCAAACACATATCTATATTAATATTTGATAGAAAGGTTGAATCTGCCCTAGTTATAAAATCCCTGAACAAATTTAAAACATATAAATATGGTGTGATATAATATGATATAAAAATGGTGTAGCGAGCCTTTAAATGAATGTGCCTCCACACTGCTCCCCCTAGTGGATACACAAGATATTACCACTTGTTTTGTGTGTGAAGGTTCTCAATCATCCAGGTCATCGTAGGCTAAGGAGCTTGCAAAGAAAAGCGTCTGGACTTCTTTGAGTTGCTTGAAGACGTTTCACCTCTCATCCGAGAAGCTTCTTCAGTTCTAAGGTCAAATGGTGGAGAGTCCCAGATTTAAACCTAGTGGGAGTATCCCCCCACAGAGGGACAAAGGACCCCCTGATGATCCTCTAATCGCCTGAGCCAAGGTGTGAAAGCGGGTGTGGGTCACAATCAGCCAGAGTTCCGGGTGAGCTCATTGTGAAACCTGGCTCCACCCTATCATGTGATTTCCTGAGGTCAGATGGCCCAGGATGTGAGTGGGCGTTAAACACGTTTGGGAAGGGATTATAGATGGCAGAGAGTTGGTGTCGTAAGCCCCGCCTCTGTTCAAAGATGGTCGCTCACAGTGGACATAGATGCCTTCTTTCACTCCTCTTTCAAACCATCTGTCCTCTCTGTCCAAAATGTGAACATTGGCATCCTCGAAAGAGTGACCTTTGCCCTTTATTTCAGATGAACTGCTGAGTCTTGTCCCGTGGAGGTGGCAAAAAAAACAAAAAACCACAACCCTGAGAATTGAACCACTTCCTCAAAGAGCATGCCCTCTTCACACCACTGTCACTCACTTGTACTCGGACCTTTCCTCTAACTGCAATTGCTCACCCACATCAAGTGCATTTGCTCCTTTTACAAACACAGCCAAAGGAAATCAAGACTAGAACTTAGTATTAGGATCAGACATTTAGGGTCAGATTTCTCTCAATTACTTTTTTATTCAGTCCTTTATTTCAGTCAGAAACAAAAGCACTAATGACAGTCATCATAAAACACTGTAGAGAAATGCATTTTTAATGTCTTTGGAGCAGAATTGCCTGAAATCATTGGCTTCTACAAGCTGAAAAATTTGAGATTATAAAATGTACTCAAGCAGTGTGTGATTTTGTGAAACATTATGACATCATTGTAATGTTGTAGAGCATTGCAATGAAAAACAAGTGTTCCTCTTGACCCCTTTACATGATATATTATTCAAACATTTTTCTTTAAAATATTTTGCAAGACCAACTTTGACCTTGGGTGCCAACAATAAGGGTCAACGTCAAATGCTTAGCCAGCTCAGGTACTCGTGTCCCCCCGAGCCAATCCATAAAATATTTGTGGGTAATATAAAGTTTTTAATGATTTTTTACATTTTGAGTGACCCTTACTTGATTTTCACCAAACTCCAAATCAGTTACATTTGCTACTGTCATCTAGATCACACAACACATTTTGAATATTGATGGGTTTAGATTTTATTATTGTCATTTGTATTAGGAAATATTTAACCATATATGCTTAGAGGTGTATAATCGATTGTGTAGTGATAGGATGTGTGATCTTTAGCAGTCTGCAAAGGCTTTGTGTGCTCTCCAGAGTGTTCTGGCATTCACACCCACATCCTGGGAGCATGGGAGAGGTCGTACGTTGTCTTATTGTTTCATGGTAGGATAAACGTAGCTATGTCAGTTTTAGGTTAAGTGCCTTTTGTTTAGATGAACTGCTGGACTTCCAGACCAGCAGGTTTAGGGAAGTCTTTATGGGGTCACACACTGACCCCCCCCCCCCCCCCCCCCACCACACACACACACACACACACACAGAGACAAGGTATGCTTTGTCCACATGTATACCTATATGAAACGTCATATGTTAATGAACCTATGCATATTCATGTAACCACAATAAAAGGAGTGCTATGGGGAACCTGTCTGAGAGTCCGACGGAGGCCAAGTGGGTGGAACGACATCTGGCTCCGGTCCGGTCTCCCTCATGCATGAGTAACACAAAGAACTTTGCCTACTTGTGTCTTGCTTTTGCTGTGTAGTAAATTGTCCTTAACGTTCCAGCGAATACGTTCATGCTACAAACCCATCAAATATGATATCTTGAAAACTGAGGACTGCTAGCCAACAGACAGACAGACAGCATGCACATTGTTGCTGTCACATTTAATGTCAAATATTAAAAAATATCATGGAGGTTAATTTTTATTTTATTGAATTTTTAGATTTAATGCATTCATTGTGAAATATGAGAAAGAAAAGTTGAACAGTCTGTAAGTTAGTTTGGAACTGCTAATAAATTATCATAAGCAGAAGATTTTAAAGACAAAACAAATCACAAAAACAATTATTTTTACACTTATTGTCAATTAAGATGAGAAAAATATACATCAGAATCAAGTACCAATGAGTGAAAATTACTTGTTATAACAATAATTTTGTTTAATATATTTCCCATGAAACCTTGTCACATAAGTACAATTAAATTTAATGGAATTTAATCAAATGACATTTACTGGATTGTTGTACATTCATTTATACTGAGCATATTTTCCTTAATGATTTTTTATTTGAATTAATAAGCTAGTTTTTATACATTTCAGTTGTATTTCACCCAGATGTACTGCTTCTCATTCATTGAGGGCAAAGAATTGCTTTTTTATGAATAATTGCTTTTATGGTATTGGTATAATATTTGGTAGTAGATGTGGGACACTGTGGTAGTAATATGGTCAGATGCAGGACTAGAAGTGTGAAAGACCAGTACTGGCACTGGGAGGGGCTGCTGCGTTAGCTTTAGAAGTGGAAGACACAGATATTGGACTTCAAGGGATAGCAGTGGTTGTAGGAGAAGATGTACTTGATGTGGGTGAGCAATTGCAGTTAGAGGAGAGGTCTGAGTACAAGTGAGTGGCAGTGGTGTGAAGAGGACATTGTGTTTGAGGAAATGGTTCACTTCCCAGGGTTCTGTGGAGTTCTGTTAAGGTCTGTGTCTGCAGGTATTTAGGGCCATCGGCCACATTCTCGCCCCAGTGTGCACTTGCCAGCCAGCTGTTCTGCCTGTGACTGTAGCAGCAGAATGCTGACCAGAGCACTGAAGGAATATTGATCTTGTTGTTGAGACTATTGTTGCTGGGCAGTGCTCCAGTAACTACAAAGCCTTCTATTTTTTCATTGTTGTTAAGGCAATATTCATTCAAAACACATTTGACACAGTTTTCCATTCTATTCCAGCTTCCCTGGTTGAAATTACCTATTTGTGGAACAATGTTAGTCAGTGTAAAAGTCGACCTTTTTTCAATAAGAGTGGATCCGTATGAGTTTGGGAATAAATGTCCTCTGTCAAACCCTTGGTTGTTTTTGAAATCTTCATTTCCAGCCTGGTAGTTGTAGATGATGTTTTTGTTTGATTTTCTCATAATGCCTTTGTCTCGTATGTTTTCAAGCTGTCAAAATGTAAAAAGGATAAAATAGTGATGAATGTATGGTTACTGATAAATAAATTAACTGTGCAGTTAATATTTTTTCATTTAAAGAAAAGAGGACTTAAACCTCGGATAATTTCTGGCTGATAATGATTGTTTTCATTTACTGAGCAAACTTGGATTGACACAATTTAAGCTAATTTTAGCCAAACTCATTTAATGTAGGATTAAGGACGTCTTTAGGAAAATACATTGAACAATTCTGAATACCACAATGTAATGGAAAATATCTGTAGATTCCTGATTAGCTACAATTATAGCATGTAAGTAGGACTACACTCTCATAATATTTTATTTTAGTCTAAAATTAATTGTTAGTTTTACTGGTAACTATTATGTGTTATTGCTACTGATACCTGTGGTTCGATCATCCATTTATTCTTGGGCCTCTTGCCTCCAGCTCCCCCTCTGTACTTTGCAGCAGAAAAAACTGGAATCTTGTTCTGGGTGTCGTACAGCGTCACAAATGTTCTGGTGTTATTTAATGTCTGGCAAATCAGTTTGTATCTGTTTTGGTCCAGGATGATCCCTCCCTCCAAAATTCCTGGGATGTGTGGTGGAGTTTGCTGAAGAAAAAACTCCTTACAGTCTTCCACTGATGCCACCACTTTAGTTTCAGTGGGAAAGATGGACAGAAGGAGGAGAGCAGCAAGGGGCAGGAGATGCTTCGGTAATGACATCGCCAGACACTTGATCATCTGTTCAGAGGAAAATAACAAAACAATTCTAAAATATTACTCTTAAAGGGAAACAATTATTTTCCTTTAGCTGCTCCATTTAGGGGTTGCCAGTGCAGATCGTCTTTTTTCATCTCACCCTATCCTCCGTTGCAGCAACTCTCTGTTTGCCCTGGCCTCATTAACATTTTATAAGCCTTTCCAGTCATGCTGCCTCCTTCTCCATCCACTCCACCTTGCCTTCATCGTCTTCTTCATCTTGCTTGTAGACTGTTTACCTTCACTAGCTCTGCTCCTTGTATCTTCACTGTTGCACCCATGTCCCTGTCATTCACAGACACGTATTCTGTTTTATTTCTACTGAATTTCATCCCTCATGCATATCCCGCACCACTCTCACATAGTTCCCTGCCACTCCTGACTTCCTCCACAGTTTTTATCATAACTCTCTGTAAGCTGCAGTGTTAATATGGTTACAAAATACATGGTTATTAACTATTAATCGGAATAAATAAATAAACGAAAACAAAAAAAGATAACAAGTTGGGCCCATAGAGAGTTTATAGAGTGCCTCTTGGCAAATCTAATGTATTTGGAACAACAGTCTTTTCAGATCAGATGGTTTTGCTTACTAAAGCTGAAGAACAAGACAGGCTCAAAATAAATTGTCCCTTGCTATAACGCGCTTCACCTTTCTCGGCTTCGCTGTTTTGCAGAGTTTTTGTGTGCAAATTTGCACGCTTTTTTCTTTTTACAACGCATTGTGTTCCGCGTCCTAATTGGCTGTAGACCATTGTTAATCAATCTCCTCCTTGCTGTGTCTCCTGCACAGTACAGAATGCGTTCAGCTTGTCAAATTTACATAAATCTTCGATCTCTAGCAGTGTGACTCTGACGTGCTGTGCTGTATACTTGTAAGTTTTCTCCCAAACAAACACAACAATGTCGACCAAGCGATTTGCACCGTCAAAGGCACCTGCAGTAGCACCCAAAAGGCAGAGGAAGATGCTAACCATCGCACAAAAAGCTGGACTTCTGGACATGCTAAAGGAAGGTAGAAGTTACCGTATTTTTTGGATTATAAGGCACATTAAACGAAATAAAACAGTCCGATATTTGAAACTTCACTCATCTTGTTCTTCTTGCTTCCTCTACTTCCGTACCATGGATTCATTAATGTTGAATTCTCTCACAGCTGCTCTATTTCCATGTTCTGGACCTGAAAACAGGATTTGACCTTTGGTTTTATTCTAAAATACTGGACTTTTTTTCTATTAAAATTTGAATTTTGAGAGTTTTTAAACACCAGAAAAAAGTGTGAAAATGTTCATGCCTGTCTGAGTAAAGTGTATAAAGTGTTTAGTGAGGGGTTTTACAGCCTTAAAATATCTATAATAATTGTAAAATATAAAGCTCACTACTTCGCTGATTTCAGCTATCGTGGGTTTTCTTTAGAACGTAACTCTGGCGTTAAACGAGGGACCACTGTATTGAAATAATTTTTTAAAACTACAGTAAAACTAAAGCTCAAGATGCCAGACTAAAAATATTAACTTGATCCAAAATACTGCAAACAGTAACTTCTTACATGGAAAACCAATAAGTAAAAACAGAAATCAAAGACTCAACAATATGACAAGAAGTCAGATTTGAATAAGAGATCAAGTTTTCAACTTTAAACATCTAGAACATTAACACACAACTGCTCAGTTACATTCACCGAGACTTCTTAACTCAGATACATCATTACTTTGAGATCATGACAGAAAGTGTCCACAGACAGGACTGTATGAGTTACTTTTTCTTTGATAAATATTAGTTTCAGAAAATATAAAATAGTAAATATTAGACATACATACTGTGAAAGTAAACTTGAAGAGGGTTTATGTAGTAATTTCTCTCCATTTTAATTTGCAATCACCCAGATTATAAAGAAATTAAGAAGATTAATAAAATAAACTGAAAGAATTCTCACCACCACTTGTTTGTAAAAACCAGCTGAACTTCTGTTGTTAAAGGGTCACACAGCGGAGGAAACAAGACAGTGAAGACCAGGAGTGCCTTCCTCAAATATAAACTGAGCCGAAGGAGGAAGTTAATTTTTTGTATCAATGAGTCCAGCTGACTGGAAGTGCTAGTAGGTTTCCACAAAACCCCGTCATACATTTTCACATGCATATAGTAAAACTGACCACAGCTTCTGCTGGAGTTCTTTTAAAATAAAACAAAATGTATTTCTTAAAAAGCAACTTTGTTACTGTAATAACACATTTTTATAAAATCAAAATCAAAAGAAATAGGATATGGTTGATTAACTAAACTTGTTATTTTAATGTCAATATATATAAAAGATATTTTTCAAAAATATATCAAAATATCTCAATACAAGAAAAAAGAAAAAGTGGTTCCTGGTGGAGAGCATATAAAACTACGTTAGTATAGTCTGACAATAAAAACACAGAGGTGGAAACCTGAATGTGGCATGAGGAGGTACGGGTGTCTTGACAGAAGACAGCACACATTTAGCAGCGATTTCCTTTCTGTTTTTTGCCTGGTTCCAAACATGAGAGTAGGTCTGTAAGTAACCTGCTTAAACATCCATATGTTTTCATTTCTAAACCGCAGCACTTTTATAGATAATTTTATGTAGAATTTTATAGATTTTCTGCTCATGTTCAAATCTTTCTGCAAATTAAATGGTGACCCAAAATCCAAACAAATGAAAACAGATGTAGAGCATAAAAATACACTTGGAGAGTTGATTAGGAACAAGACAAAGATGAGAACAAACGGTAAAAAGTCAGAAAACTGAATTTCAAAGCAAAGCAGAAAGTAACTTAGGGAAAAATACTCAAAAGAGACCAGATGAAACAGTGACATCAGAGATGTGGGAACAGACAGAGAAATTACAGAGTGAACTAAGCATGTGAGAAACTCAAAACAGAAACTGTGTCAGAATAAAGAACAAGAGGTCAAATACACTGAAACTATTTTTATGCATGTGTTATGTAATGTACATTTAGGTCATATGTCTGCTTATTAAAGCTGATGGACACGACATATGAAAAATACAGTAAAACTATAGCTCGACATGCTAGAATCAGAATAAAAACATGAACCAAAACTGTGTAAATGGGACACAACAGAAATATTTTTTTACAAACCAGTTACATCACAAGGAGTCAAATTTAAAACCAAAACTTTGAGACCATAACAATAACAAAAAAGAGAGATAGAAAGTGTTGAGGACTCAGGGGCCATGACACAAACTGAGACGATTAACTTTAGAGACATAAATACCCTTAGACCATGCCAGTTCCACGCTTAATTGTAGAAATATATAATGCAAAGTGAAAATGAAAACTGTCTTTCTTTGTAATTTCTTTTTGATTTCATTTTGATTTCCAATCACCCAAACAAAGAAAGTACAAAGATGTTTTTGTAAAAAAAAAAAAAAAAAAGTAATTTTTGTATCCATGTGTATCACAGTGGAGGTGCTGAGTAGATTTTATCAGAACTCGACGACAGATTTCCACATGCATCATTTCCCACAGTAAAACTGACCACAGCTCAAGCTGCAGTTCTTTTAAAACAAAACAAGCTCATGAAAAGCAACAACTTTGGAGAAGAGTTATTTTACTGTAAATTAAATAAAAATCTTATCAAAATGTAAAAAAACTAAAATGAAAACACACACGCACACAAATAAACAGAAAAATATTACAAGGACTGGTCCGCAAGGCAGACTTTAAACTAAAGGTTATATTGCAAGCATAAACATTATGCTTTTTTGTAAGTGCTACAGTCTTCTGGATGGACTTTTGTTATACCATTAACACTTTCCAACAGAAGAAATAAAATAAAAAGAAACAAGGAAACATTATGTTTCTCAGTTCAAGCTAAACCTTTTTTGATTTGACCACTTTTACACCAGTCAAAATGTGTGTAGCCATAAATGGATTATGGTAATATTGTCACATTTCGGGGTCATTTTGATCCAGTATCTTGAGTTTCCTGTGATTTTGGTTTCTGTTTGTATTTTTAGCCCCTCTGTCCTGTGCCTACCCTGGTCCCACGTGTCTTTGTTCCCTCTGTTGTCATGTCCGTGTTGTCGTAGTGTCTACTTGTGGGTCTGAGTCTGTAAAATTCAGTGTACTTACAGTTTTACTTTGATAGTCTTCGGTCTGTGTGCGTGATGTTCTGTTTGCTCTCCCCCATCTAGTCTGTGTGATTAGTGTCAGCCGTGTTTCCCAGGTGTCTGCTCTTTGCCCTGTTCCTCTTCTGTATTTAGTGTCTGCGTGTGTCCCTGCTCGTTGTCACGTCGTCCCTCATACTTGCCTGTGTGCTCTGTTTTCATCCACAGTTTCTAGCTGTCCCAGTTTCACTTTTGTTTTGTCTTTTGCCAGCAATAAAGCTGTGGTTTTTGAGTTCTGCCTCTGTGAGTCTGCATATTGGATCCCTTTCCTTCCTGCCTGCACATAGTCATGACAAATATGAATGGTTTATATCCCACATGTGTTTAATTACAATGGCTATAATACTTGTAGAACACTAATTATTGTTAAAATTATGTTTGTTTTCCCTTAGACATAATTAAGGTTTATTTTAAAGATTATACACATTATAAATAATAATAAAAATAATAATAATAATAATATTTCAGCAAGATGATTGCACATGTGCTGTGGGACATAACTTGCAGTGAATAATTAGTATTCTTTAAAATTATTATATTGGGTTAAAAACTTGTTGACATTAAAAGACTTGAGAGACATGTGTCAACAAAATCAAAGACAGTGTATTTAAAACTGATTTTAATTGTTATAGTTGAAATTCAATTTGGTTGTCAAGAAGTTGGAACAAGAGAAAAGTGACAATATGATGAGCCTTCAAACATCATCATGTCATAGTGTTACATACATACATCATACTGTTAAGGCTCACCATGATTTCAGCCTAAACAGTAACGTGGAAGGCAGTCCTTTTCATGTATCAGTCACCAGAGGATTTTGCATAAAAACAAGTGAAAGAAAAGTGCTATTTTATTTTATGTTATTTGACAAACCTGTCAAAAATGTTTTAGTACAACTTTGGTAAGCTACCAAGCCGCACCGCTTGATGGATTGTCAGAACATTATGGCTACCATAGTCAGGAGTCTTGTGGAGTAATACGTACTGTGCTTCAACATAATATTACCGTACTGTCTGTGTATAACAATCCCAAAATGGCACCTCTTAAGAGACATGCTTACGAAGCAGATTTCAAACTCAAGGCTGTCAGTCATGCAGTAGAACATGGGAATAGAGCAGCTGCGAGAGAATTCAGCATTAATGAATCAATGGGACGGAAGTGGAGGAAGCAAGAAGAATGAGTTTTGTTTCGCTTAGTGCGCTTTATAATCCGGTGCGCCTTATGGTCCGAAAATACGGTAGTTCCCAGAACTTAAAGAAAATATGGAAATTCATTGCCTAAAAAACGAAGTAAATCTTACTTAAGATAACTATGTTAGGACAACATTCATTCTGAGTATTTAGCATCTAGTTAGCTCTGCAAAAGAGAAGCGAGCAAAATTGGAGTAACGTTTTTTAACTGACATGCAATTTGAAAAGACGCAACAGACCCAGCAACAAACAAACGTTTTCTAACTTGTGGGTCCCGCACTGTGGAGCCATGGTGGGGCCCACTTATCGCAGCCCACACCTGGAGTGTTAACTCTCAGAAATGGCAGACACAGCTTTTGTATGGGAAAGACAGATCGACGAAGTATGTCTGCACACAAACCCACCAGTAAAACATGAAATCAGATAAATCTGACACCCTCTTTGGTTACTATTACTACGAATCGTTGTTTTGCAAGTATGCACATCAAACTGTTGATACTGTTGAAAATGTATTTGGAATAAAACTAAATGTCTGAAGTTTGTCATAACCTTTATAGAAAACTGAAATCACTTAGTATTTTGCCCTCTGGATTTTCTGTTCAGTCTACCTGCTGTGATCTGAATTATAAGTGTTCTTGTGACTGGAGTGCAGTAATCAGTTGACATGGTATCATAAGTTCACTGACTTACTCATACATGAATAAACGGAGTCCATAAGTTGCCTGACTCAGCTTTTTGCAGCACAGATTCTTCCCTCGAGTTCTGAAGGAAACGGTTTCCAGGGCCTAATCCGTGGATCGACTTCCTTCGAGGCGTGGACGTCTATCAGCAGAGAATGTACCTTCACCTATCAGCAGAGAATGTCCCTTAGTCTGTAACACAGTCAAATATATTCTCAAGTAATATTCAAGCATGCCATTCAGCGTGTTAGTACGAGCTCGGGAGCAGCTTGGGAGAACAAGAAAACAGAGACTGCTTCAGGTTGTCTTCCCAAATTGACTCAACTTTATTCACAAGTACAACAGTTTATATAGAGGGTAAAATTCATGAGACAGCAGATTATCAGTTTAAACCAGTACAGACCAAGATAAGGCAGCGTCTTCCTGCCCTTGGGTGAAGAAGCATCCTTTGTGTAGTGTATCAGTTCAGCTACAATTGTGATTATCTCAGCGACATATTTTCAAGGCACAAAACGAAGAGTTCTTTCATTAGTGAAATCTGAAACAAACCATTTGGCCTTCAACAGGCGTCTAAAAGATTAAGAAACTAATGTAGCTGAGGGAGTGATCTCTGTGGTATTTCAACCTTGTACCAGCCTGTGATTCTCACACATCAATTCTTGGGTCAAAGAGAAAAACACTGAAACAAAGGGGCCTTATTGAATGACAGAGTTTTCCTGCATAATGTCACTATAAAACAATATCCAGTAAATGCTACCATGGTACTAAAATACCTAACAAGTTCTCTGAATTTATTGTTTGTAGTGTCTGTGTGGTTTTGGCACTCCACTGTAATTCATTATAACTTGCAGGTGTTTAAAGATTGTAATTTTGTTGTTTTAACTCGGCTGGTCATCTAGATTTGCTTACGAGCACACCTCCAAAGTAAAATTTTAGCTTAAGCAATTAAAAAGAGACGGCTGGTGTTGTTTGTGTATAAGTTATTTATAGCTGCCTGTTAATGTGGAGCTTGACGAGTCCTCAGGCATCAGTTTTTTCAGTATGTGGGTATAGACCATAAAAAAGTGTGATGGAGTGTGTTCAAGTTCTACGTGTTTTTACGCAAAGCCTACATAAGAGAGTCCAAAGCAATTGAGACGCTTCCAGATATATTTACACACAGGATTAGATTTTGGGGAGGGGGCTGGATTTAAAAATATGCAAGGGACTCACCAGAGAGTGGATGTTCTAGTCCATTCTGATTGAGATTAAATAGATTCCCTTGACCGGTCCCTGTTTCCTGAACCGTTTCCCTGAAGTCTGGCAGGGTGGTGTGGAGAGAGATCGTGAGCCTGAGTGTCTGAAAAGTGGAGTGTGTTTTTCCCTTCCTTCCCTTGCTCCTGCACTTAATATAGCTCAACATGGTGTTTTTGTAAATAAAACTTGTGACTGTTATTCTGAATTTTAGATTTAGCAGTTATACAAAGAACACCAGAAATTTCAGAGTTCTTTAGATTTGTTTATTAGTACGTATGAGTCATTACTCACTTTTGTTAATGATTTGGCACACAACACTTGAGGGTAGAGTTATAAAACAGGCTTCATTCTGGTCTTGACAACCCGTGAGAACTACTCAAAAACAATAAAACAAAACATCAAAATGCACTCTTGTACTTAGTGTCAATCAATCAAAAGTCCTTAAATACAGAAAATAAAACATTTAAAATACACAAACCTCGTGAGCTGACATCCAAGAGGGGCTAAATAGTCCTTTATGGCCTTCTTTCTCACTTATTTCTTCTTTTTGAACGATATTTTCTCCACGAGCTGCAGCATGCAGACACCATGTGTGCCAGCATAAAGTGGCCGGGTGGAGATCCAACCTGCAAACAACTGAACCCTCTATACTTCACCACCAGAGGGTGCAGAAGAGCAAAATCTGGACATACAGCTCAACAAAACATAAAATGCTAAGTCATAAGTGGTGTGTTACTGTATAAAAGAGCTTCACAGCTGACAAGATGTTTCGTGAGACTTTTTTGACAAAGGTTTAGATTTAAAAAAGAAGGAAAAAAAACTTGGCTAGAAAAGCCACGGGCATTAATGAGGTCAAGCTGCCAGTGAAAAATGTCTACTTTTACTCCCTTTTTTTTTAGTTGTGTTCTTTCTTTTAGGTTAAGTAAATTAATTTTTAGTTCTTTTTTCAGAGTAAGTTACACATTATTTATACAGCTGGATCCACAGCATGCATAAAAAATATGAACAGACTGATGACTCTTAAAATGGCATAATTAGAAACGGGTTAAGGAAATATTTTTCACATAGAAAGGTTCTTTTTGGGTTTTGTACAATATTACTGAGGAATTTATAGACAGGTGTGTAAATAAGAGCTTTATGTTCACTGAAGTGATTCAAGTTGTAAAATGTGTTGGTTGCAAATTACATGATAGTTTCTGAAGGCTGTGTGTAATGATTCTCTTCAGTATTATTGCATAAAATCCATGCAATCCATATAATGTACTATGACTGTTTTATCAAAACAACTATAATACTTCTGCTAATCTCAAGGTACAATGCTTGGCTCTTTTACTCCACGAGCAAAGCACCGAGCGCCCAACCGACCCGATGTTTCCATCAACATGACAACGTGCTTGTTATGGTCCTGGCCATAATCTGTTTTGCTGGCTGTTTCTTTGTCTGTGTCTTTAAGTCTTTGTAGGTCCCTGAGTGGATGAGCTGACGGCTGCTGATTGGTCCCCTGGTCATGTGGTCTCATTCAAAATCCCTCACCAGCAGTTGTCCCGGGCAGCCACTGACAGCAGCAGCAGACCTGACCCTGGCCTCCAAAACCTGTGACATTTTTGCCTGTGACTTTTGCAACTTTCTGAGTTCTGTATATAGTGTGTACATTAGTTTTCATTGTAAATAGCACTGGAACAGAAGGGATGAGCTGCCTTATTGTTTTCCCTTGCACTGTTTTCTCCTGTTTATCTCAGTTAGGGAGTTAGGTGTAGCGCTTGTCTTTTGTTTGGTTTTTGATTTCACATAGGGTTTTAGATAGCACCTCCTCCTGACTTAGCTTGTTTTGTTTGTTATTTTGGCCTTTGTTCACCTCGGAGCTTCATTTTGCAGTGTAGAAAAATAAACCACCGTTCATTAAGAAATTGGTTTTCCCTCTGTGTATGGTTTTGAGGACCAGGGCGGGGCAATCTTTTCAAACTTATGTTGCGTTCCTGTACCCCTAGACTGGGGTGTAACAGTGCTCAACACATAAAGTGCTTCAATTGTGCATTCATCCACTGTCTTCTGCTCATCCAATTCAGGATATCAGAGCTATCACAGGACGAGAGGCGGGGTTCGCCGTGCACAGCTCACAAATCTGTCACGGGGTTAACATATGAAGACAGACAACCATTCACGCTCACGTTTACACCTCTTATTAGGTGTTTTAGTAAACTAATATTAAGAAAATATACTCACTAATGCTGAATATCACAGTGTAAAGAAAAACATATGCTGAGCCCTTGTAACGTTAGCAGGATCACTGAATTAGTAAAAATGATAGCAGCAGCACTAGAGTTTTGGAGTAGGGATGGGTACCAGTATCCGGTGCCACCGGATACGATAGTAGGCGGGCACAGGTACGTACGTTCTTTTAGAGCAGAGCTACAGATTAAAAATGCCCAAGGCGAAGCGGTCAAAGTCTGGCTGTACTTCACAGCAAAAGATGCAAACTCAGCAGCCTGCAACAAGTGCTTTAAGGTGATACTGTGCAAAGGAGGTAACTCCTCGAATCTGATGAAACACCTGGCGACGTATAGCGTTTTTTTAAAAGCTGAGAAATGCATCTTATTTGGTAGCTTGCTGCGAGACCTCACACCGAGCACATCTACTGCGGGTGTGGTGCCTGTTATTGGACCCGGAGTTAGCAACATCCCCCAAGAACCCGAAGAGGAGAGTCCTGGCCCCTAGCCCTGCCAGTGTAGCAGAAATGATGACGGATGATGATGGAAGCAGCAGACGTTCTTCTCTGCGTGAGTAGCTTAATGTTGTTCGTGTGTAATTTACGTTCAGTAGGCTAACCACTTATTACATTAATGCATGTAAGGTGAACTAGCAAACACCGTCGTAGTTACATGCGGCTGTCTTCTTGTTTGATGGCAGATACTCACTTCACCCTGGCCAAAAAGGCTAAAATGACCAAAGAAAAAGTTGTTTTTACAAAAAACAGCTAAACGTGAGAGGTTTTTGGACAGTTTGTGTTCTCCATTTGTTTGCAAGAAAATTGCAATCAGAAATAAGTTGGATTTAACCCTATAAAGCCGGTCGGAGCTGGCACGCTCTGTTTTGCGTAACTATATTTAAAGAACCGGAACCGCGTAAGCCAGTGCAATAATTTTTTTTGCATATGAAACCGGAGGAGTTGTACTTACATCTTATGCCATCAGCTTGTCCTACGTCACGGTTTCCTTTCCAAAAGTTGTATAAAAAGAGCTTGCAGGAGCAAAAACATAATATTCCAGAAACACGATCCGATCAGCTGTTTGTAACACTTCCCACATTGAAACTGGGGTCAGCGCTAACGATTGCATGTCCACCATTTCCTGCCCGAAACCGGAAGTGATGTCATTTTTGCGGAAAATGTAGTTTTTTACCTAAAGGCATTAAAAGCCTATACTGGTATTGGGGTGCCTACTGGGGTCAGCGGGGCAGCTGGCCCCAGGGAGTAGGGGTATGCCACCAGGGTGCAGAAGAGGCTACCCCCCCCCCCCCCCCCCCCGTCCCCCTCTGGCTGCCTCTGCCTCAATTTTATCCCACAACTTAGACATTCACATTACTCACACTCTCATTACACATACATATAGGATCTTGGGGGTGGGCACGATACACGGAGTCCAAGTTACCATCAGTGTGTACACCTCACCCCTGGCATCATTGCCCACCTCTCAATTTTAAATACACGTAGACATTGAGGGCTATCAGGAGGGACTATGCGCTTACCTGCTGCTCTCTGGCAGGTAGCTCCATGCCCTCCTGGGTTTTAAATGCACCTTAGAACACACATGCATCAACACTACAATGAGCGGGTGGAGGGAGGTTTTGGAGTCTTCTCTCACCTCCATTCTCTGCGGCCTGCTGGAGCGGGGGGGCTAGGAGGAGGAGTTGGCCGTTCGACTGTGGGGGCCTCCCTGCTGCTGCGGAGTCGGGGCGGTCTGGCTCTCCCCACCGCAGGGAAAAGGGTAACACCACCTGGGTCTGGGTGCACTTCCCCCCTCCAGGGGCAAGGGTACCTAGACCCGGTTCGTAGAGTACGCTTGGGGAGTGTGATCGTGTGTACAGCGTCTCTTTATGTCTGTCTCCACGTTGGTTGAGTGTGGAGTAAGTGCATATGAGACCATGAGGGTGGGAATGGATGTTTGTATCTGTGTGTGCCTGTATGTCTGTGTCTATATGTCAGGTTGGGTATCAGACACCACCTCTCTGGGGACATCTCAGGCCCTCCAAGGTTTGGAGGCCTATCTCCCCCCACCACCACTTCCCCTGCCAGTGGCGGACTCCCTCAGACATCAGTGCGTTGGTGGTTCTTTGTGTCTGGGGATGGGCGTCCAGGTACACACCGGCTCACTCCTTGGTGGCCGCTTATCGGGGCCTGGAGCCTGGGGCTCGCTCGGGCCACTTCGGGGGTGAGGTGCCCTCGGCCTCTCGGCCTGGGGCTCGGTCACTCTGGCACAGCTGGCTGCCGGCGGAGCTCACTGGCGCATCACTGCAACTCCCCCTGGCTTCTGCTCCGCAGCTGCTGAGTGACCCCTCATCTGGGACTCTCCTCAGCTCTTACTGGGACAGTGGCGCGGCTGCCCCTCTGTTGGTCTTCCTTGGTCTCTTGTGTTCTGAGGGTCTCTGGAGTTTTGATCTCCTCCATACCTGCTTCATGCCCTGGAGGACGGGGCTGTGGTCCCCCCACACCCTCTAGCAGATCATTACATGAAGGAACCTTTTAAAGAAACAAGCGCGTCCATGCTCACAGGTGTACACACGGGTGATCACACCCACAAACTACACCCCTTTTGGCTCCTACCTCAAAGCACACTGTGTTCTGTTGATCTTATGTGCTGCACAATAATGTTTAAATGTAAATGCTTTACTAGTCCCTAAGGACCCCAAAGCGCTTCACACTACATTCAGTCATTCACCCATTCACACACACACATTCACACATGTTTAACATTTAGTATTTACTGTCATATTCCCATATATCATTGTGATGTTGTTTATTCTATTACTCTTGTTCTCTTCTGCTTGTTTTCTTTTTTCTTTCTCAACAGGTGATCCAGGTGATCGATATATGCATTTTTTTTCTTCTTTTTTTTCTGCTCATTCTGTTGGTTTTTGTTTTTTGCCCTTCTCCCCCGTCCCTCTTCTCAGTTGTTTCTCTTTCCCTCTTTCTTTCTCCCCTTCTTTCCCCAGTCAAGTCTGTCCCGTATTCAGCAAGTGAATATAAAATAAACAATAAAAGGTGAATCAAATGGACCATAAGTCATGTTTGAATTTATGCTTTTCTGAATAGTTTCTGGGATGCTTAGAACTCGAATTGCACTGCTGGAAATTGTTTATTTTGATGCACATGCTGTTTTGTGCCTCAAAAAACAGCATGTTTATGGGGGGTTAGAAATGACTGAAAGATTAATAGGCTCTGTTTTGAGTTTTGTTCAAAAAAGAATGACTTCATATAGGGAAAAATATATATCACATGTACAGGACACCTTAAACTAGTTTTTTAATTAAGCAGCAAGGCAGAACAAAGTCAGGGCTGCATCAAGACACGAGGACTAAACCCCAATTCAACCAGACCCAGAACTGATCCGGAATTAAAACAGGACTACAACAGTTCAAAATCAGGACTACTGAGGACTTAACCAAGACAGAACCAGAATCAGAACTAGATGATAGTAGCACTAAAAATCATCAAAGACCTGCACTACACTTATTTTTTAATTCTACCAAAGTACACTATTTAGACTGAGAAAAGTTTATATACTTATTTAGCCTTGTTGTGCAAACAAGCCTGCATAACTTAATAAATATGGAATTTGAAAAATAGCAAACCTAAAAAGAAACACTAGGTACGAGATACATGAGTACCTATGATACGGTGATACTTTTGGTAAACAACCATTTGACTAACATGTGTGTCTCACCTGCTCTTGTTCCATCTCTATTCCTCCCTCTCCCTCTTTGTGCTGACAATCAAGCCAAACACCAACATCATCAAATATACAGTTGAAACCAGATATTTACATACTCTTCAGATAAAATTTTTTAATTTAATTTAAACTTTTAATTGTAACAAATCAGACTAAATGTTTATTTTTTTAGATTGATAAGTATAAAAACATATTTGTTAACTTTAAGAGCAAAGAGAGAAACTATCTGTATTTCTTAATTGTTTTTTTGTTTTTTGTTTTTTTGTTTTTTTGCCTGTCCCGTTTGGCTCTTTTGCCATCAGAATTATTGTCTAAAGGCGAGGAAAGATGCCCAACGGATTTACTTTACCAAATTGACCATCACAGCCTTGCCGTAATGGTCTATTTGATTCACCTTTTATTGTTTATTTTATTTTATTTTATTTTATTTTCACTTGCTAGATACAGGACAGACTTGAATGAGGAAAAGAAAAGGGAGAAAGGAAGAGGGGGAAAAAACAGCGGAGAAGAGGGATGGGGACAAAGGGCAAAAAAACAAAAAACAAAAACCAACTAAATAAGCAGACCTAAAAAAAAGAATACATATATCAATCATCTGGATCACCTGTTGAGAAAGAAAACAAGCAGAAGAAAACGAGAGCAATACAATAAAAAACATCATGATGATATATGGAAATATAACAGTAAATACTAAATATTAAACAACAACAACAACAACAATCTTTATTTATAGAGCACATTTAAAAGCCTTGGGCATACCAAAGTGCTTTACATAAAACAATAAAAGGTTCAAACATTGATAACGGATAAAAAAAAATAAAAAATAACGAGTTATGTTCATAGATAAAAGCTACCAATAAGAATGACTACAGCACATGGGTAATAGCAAGATAAAAGCTGTACCACCATAATAAAAGACACCAATAGAAAGATAGGAGGGAATTAATACAAGAGGTCAATAGGTCACAGCAACCAAACAAACAAACAAACAAACCAGCAATTAAAAGGTGGAGAAGGCAAGTTTAAAAAGATATGTTTTAAGCTGTGATTTAAAAGAATGAATAGAATCAGATGCCCGGATGCATTATTGTGCAGCACGTAAGATCGACAGCGAACAGTGTGCTTTGAGGTAGGAGCCAAAAAGGGTGTAGTTTGTGTCTGTGAGCACCCGTGTGTACACCTGTGAGCATGGACGCGCTTGTTTTTTTAAAAGGTTCCTTCATGTAATGATCTGCTAGAGGGTGTGGGGGGGCCACAGCCGCATCCTCCAGGGCATGAAGCAGGTATGGAGGAGATCCAGGCTCCAGACACCCAGAGACCCTCAGAACACAAGAGACCAAGGAAGACCAACAGAGGGGCAGCCGCGCCACTGTCCCAGAAGGAGCTGAGGAGAGTCCCAGATGAGGGGTCACTCAGCAGCCGCGGAGCAGAAGCCAGGGGGGTTGCAGTGACGCGCCCGTGAGCTCCGCCAGCCGCCAGCTGTGCCTGAGTGACCGAGCCCCAGGCCGAGAGGCCGAGGGCACCCCACCCCCGAAGTGGCCCAAGCGAGCCCCAGGCTCCAGGCCCCGATAAGCGGCCGCCAAGGAGTGAGCCGGTGTGTACCTGGGCGCCCACCCCCGGACACAAAGAACCACCAACGCACCCTTGGAGGGCCTGAGATGTCCCCAGAGAGGTGGCGTCTGATACCCGACCTGACATATAGACACAGACATACAGGCACACACAGATACAAACATCCATTCCCACCCTCATGCTCTCATATGCACTTACTCCACACTCAACCAACATGGAGACAGACATAAAGAGACGCTGTACACACAATCACACTCCCCAAGCGTACTCTAAGAACCGGGTCTAGGTACCCTTGCCCCTGGAGGGGGGAAGTGCACCCAGACCCAGGTGGTGTTACCCTTTTTTCCCTGTGGTGGGGAGAAGCAGACCGCCCCGACTCCGCAGCAGCAGGGAGGCCCCACACTCCAGACCCCAGTCGGATAGCCAACTCCTCCTCCTAGCCCCCTGCTCCAGCAGGTCGCAGAGAACGGGGGTGTGAGAAGACTCCAAAACCTCCCTCCACCCGCTCATATGTATTTCTTAATTGTAAATGGCACCAAATGTATATGTATGTAAATGTATTCAAAATTGAGCCACACTTATGGAGCTCCACAATTCTTTTCCTGGTGTTTTGGTTGACATCTCTTGATTTTCCCATGTCACAGAAACAGGCTCTGTGTTTTGCCTTATATGCATCCACAGCTGTGCCACCAATTTACTCACATGGACTCTACTAACCAATCAGAAGCTTCTTCAGCTCAGAATGGAATCGTCTGCAGTTTTCTTATTAATTAACAATAAACTTAGTGTACATGTACTCCTAAATTTGATGAAAGTGATTAAAAAATAGACAGCTCTGTCTCTCTTTATTCTGACATTTAACTAATTCAAAAGATATTTCAATATTTATTTATCCAAAACAAAACAAGTTTACTCTAAATTGATGTTTTACAGTAAAAAATGTTCTTGTGTTTTCCATAAAGTGTATGTAAATATCTGGTTTCAACTGTGAATATACTGCTGTGTATTGAAGTTCCTCTTGTTTTGCATAGAAATGTACTGAACAACATACAAAGCATAATATATAAAATACTACCAGAGTTTTTTCTTTGAAAGAAGCCCCTTATGTCATTCTTGTATATCAGTGCATTACTGAAACCGATTTATTTAGCCGTGGAGGGAAACAACTGAAAATATGAAATAAACACACATGTAAGCTAAGACTGAAACAGCATTTTTGTTGTTCGGCTTTTCATTTCACCATTTGTTGATTCCCTTGAAGAGCAAGTAACATAATATGGGTCAAGTGATCAGTTTGATATCAATCTTTCGTGATACACCGTCATATTTACATTATTTGCACAGTACGAATGATCTACTTTGGTACCTGCTCAAACTTCAGTTCTCCTCTGTCTGCCTGGCTGCATTTCTCCAACAGTGCAGTGGCAGGCAGCAACATTAGGGGGGATTTACACACAGTCGTGCACTATGTGCTTCAAATATTGTGTGTAGTTTTTGTTTTATACAGTTGTCAGCCAGGCATCTAACTATGAAACAAATTACACTCCAAAAGACCCCAGGCTTCTGAAAAAACAACCCGGGCTTAAGCCCAGTAAGCCTCTTGAACTGTGAGTCATATAAAGCTACCATAAAATGTAGAGGTGGAATCCCACCTATATGAAGCTGTATTCTTATGAATTGTTAATCTCCAATTTGTATCTTGCATCTGCATCAGTTAAGAAATTCAGCAAAACGACGACTACAGTATGTTTCAGTGAAGCTTTCAGGCATTCAGAATCACTTCAAAATAATCATTCGTAATTTTTCTTGCTTAATTATCACTACTGCTCAGATTTTCCAGAGATTACAGTAGGACTGTAAGTACCTTGCTTAAAGGTACGTACCATTCTCATCAGTGATAGTCACTGACGTTTGATTTAGAAAATCCTGAATTTATAATGTTTATTAGTAACATTTCTGCTCACGTTCAAAACATTGCACAAAAGGCAAAAACAGACCCAAAATCCAAACTGATACAAAAAGCGTGCAGAACCAGAGCACAATGGGGAGGATTGATTGGACACAAGACACAGGTGAACATAATAAAGATGTTGTGGATTAATAAATATTGGAATCTGAACTGATTTTCTGAGATTTATTGAAAGAACTTTGCACATGCTAATGAAGTATAGATACATTTTTTTTTTTACATTTTTGCATAAATGTTCCTTGTATAAGACAGGTATAACTACATATGTGTAGGAGACAGAGCTTTGATGAATTGAGTAAAATACAAATTTTTCATCACATTGTCATCATTTGCAACCTTTTGATTATTTTTAATCACTCTTATGAGATAAAATGTGTATGTAGTAGAGATAATAGGAATAATGATGAACAATAATAGTAATATAATAGTAAAATAATAATAGAAAATTAATAGCATGACTGTTCCCAGGCTCGTTTACTTTTACTCTATACTAAAAAGATAGTTACAAAAAGAAGAGTATAAAGTTATGAGTATAAAAATATGCGAGTAACATACAAAACTATTACGATTCCTTTAAACTATCAAATACTTTAGACTAGAGCCCTAGCCTATTTAAGAGCCTGGAATGGATTCCTCCTTGGCGCGTGACGCTCCTCTTCTTTCTTCGCCTCACTCAGGTTTGACTACTGAGGAGGACCGTGGCACAGGGGGAGAGAGGATTATTCTGCCTCTATGTTCCCCCCTGCGTCGATGGGGTGGAGGCTAGCTCCAGCAAGCTCTCGTCCGCGACTGCACACTGAGACCAATGGAACCAGGTCTCCCCTTTCCCCTTCAGACGGACAGCACTGGTGGTTCGGGCAGTTACTTCGAAGGGTCCGGTCCACCTCGGGTCTCTCCACTTTCGCTTAATGACCTTCAGCCACACCGCCTTGGCATCGGGGATGGACCTGTCCTCCGCTTTCACCCCTTCTCCAACCTGTTGTGTGAAACTAGAGGAACCCACCCGAGGGATTAATAAAGTTCTATCTTATCTTAAGAGCTTTTAATTCTTTCCAACATTCAATATGTTTTCTGTTACTTTTTACACTTTCTTCCGCCGGAACTGTTGTCCAAGGACCTGGAAACTGTCGTCCTGTCAACAGCTCATATGGTGTGAAACCTGTGGATTGATTAACACAACATCTTATTATCATCAATGCAATTGGCAGGGCTGCTACCCAATTTAGCCCCGTGTGAGCAGAAATTTTAGCAATTTTATTCTTCAGGTTTAGATTCATTCTTTCTACCTTTCCCTGCGACTGGGGGTGATATACCGTGCCAAATCTATGTTGCAACCCCAGCTTCTGTTCTACCTCTGCCAAATCTTTGTTTTTGAAATGAGTCCCATTGTCGGACCTAATCCGCTTAGGGAAACCATGCCGGGGGATGTAATGATTGATTAAACACTTAATCACACTTTTTGCATCCTCCCTCTTGGTAGGCCATGCCTCAGGCCAGCCCGTCAAACCATCTACGCTTACCAGTAGATATCGAACTCCTCCTGGGCCTGGATCAATCATGTCAGTGAAGTCAATGACAATCTCTTCACCTGGTCTTTCTGGAATGGGGAACTTACCTGCCTCTGGTTTAATCACTGGCTTCGGATTGTGCCTCCCACAGATCAGACACGTCCTAGCCTTCTCCTTGATCATATCCTTCAAAAAGGGATGCCACCAATGGCACAGATGTCTCCCCATCTGGGCGACACCTACATGTCCAAGGCCGTGCGCTTCGGCAATCTTCTGTTTTGCCAAGTTGGCTGTCAACACTGGTCGACCATCAGGTCCTCGCCAGAGACCTCCTTCTTCCCAGGCTCCTCGACTCTTCCAGATCCCCTTCTCTTCTGGGGCGGCCTCCCCTTGGGCCTTCCTGGCTTCCTCTAGCATGTTAACTCCTAATTCTTCTTCCACCGTTATTTGTACCATCTGTCGTGATGCTTTATAACCCGCTGCCTCTTTTGCAGCTCGATCGGCTTCCTGATTTCCTCTGGCCATCAGGCCGGTCCCTGAGGAGTGGCCTTTGCATTTTATGATGCTCACCTCCTCTGGATCTCCCAAGGCCTGCTCAAGTTCCTCCATTTCCTTTTTGTGGCAGATTGGTGCGTTATCTGCTGTCCTGAATCCTGCTCTTCTCCATTGGGCCAGCTCCACATGAGCCGCTCCAAAGGCATAAGCTGAGTCCGTGTAAATGTTGATCCTTTTTCCTTTTGCAAGTCTCAAAGCTCGACTTAGAGCAATTACTTCTGCTCTTTGGGCTGACTGCTGCCCTTCAAGTCTTCCAGCCTCCTTCACTTCAAATGCAGCCCCTTTTCTGCAAACTACCGCGTAGCCTGCTTTTAATCCTTCGTCATCCCTGTAGCAGCATCCATCAGTGAACCAATCTTCAGCTCCTGTCAGAGGTTCTGCTTTCAAGTCTTCTCTTATCTTCTCGTCCACTTCAGCTCTCTTTGCGCAGTCATGATGTTCTCCTCCTGACTCCATTAAATCTGCCATGTTAATTCCTTCATGTGTGAAGGTCAAGTTAGGAGCGTCTAAAACTTTACACACTCTCTGTTGTGTAAGAGGTGTCATGGTGAAGGCTTGTGAGTTAACATATGCCACCACACTGTGGGTGGTCAGCACCTTCAACGGATGGTCCCTCACTATATGTGCTGTCTTTTGTATAATTTTTGACACCCCAATGGCATGCTGAGTGCATCTCGGGTGCCTTGTCTCTAATGGATTCAGCCTGATGCTGACGTACATAAGTACATCTCTTCCTCCCCCTTTTTTCTGAAACAACACCCCATTAGCTATCCCGTGTGTTTCAGAAACATCAAGATAGAAGGGTTGTTCATAATTAGGGATAGCAAGATCAGCCGATCTGGATAAGTCCTGTTTTAATGCAATAAACGCCGACTCAGTGGCCGATGTCCATGGCAGTTCAGCCTTAAGATTTCTGACACCTGCCGTTTTTACCAAATCCCTCAACAGGGCTGTTTTGCCTGCATAATTTGGAATGAAGTGCCGGCTGTATCCTGTTAACCCCAAGAATGAGAGCAGCTCCTTAACCGTACGCGGTCTTGGATGTGTCAAAATCTGATCACGATGAGTGTTTAGCAGACCCACTGATTTGTGAGCAATGACACGGCCCAGAAATGTTACTTCTGGTCGGACCAACTGCAACTTTTCTTTACTGACCTTGAAACCGCACTCAGCGAGTCTCTTCAGTATGGTAAGTGAAGCTGCCGTGCATGCCGAAGCAGACGGAGCTGCAATGAGCAAATCATCAACATATTGCACTAGTGAACACCCCTCTGGGAGATGGCATGGCGATAAAGCTTCTTTCAACACTTGGTTGAAAATGCCAGGGGAAAGTGCAAACCCTTGTGGCAACCTTGTGTATCTGTACTGTTGTCCCCCATATGTGAATGAAAAAATGTCCCTCAGAGACTCATGCAATGGGAGACAGAAAAATGCATTCGCTAGATCAATACATGTAAACCACTTCTGGTCTGGTGTTAATGCCGTCAATGCTGTGTATGGATTTGGGACTGGCACCGTGTCAGTACGTAAAATGGCATTGATAGCTCTTAAGTCATGTGCCATTCTGTACTTTCCTGTCCCATGCTTCTCTACTGGCAAAATAGGAGTATTCCAGTAGATGTTTTGAGAACACACATTCCAAGTCTGGCCTTCAAGGTCAGACTGGAACAGGTCCCTGTAAATTTCATCATCATTTCTATCATAATAGAGGGTGACATGGAACGGATCCCTGGGGAGAGAGAAGACTGCCAAGGCCATAATCCAAGGTTTCCACAACTGATATTGTCTTAGTATGCCTTCTTCCACCATACGACCCCAATAGATGTCAGCGGTCATTTGTTCACAGTCTTTCAGCAAGTACTGGTTCTTTGAAAATGTCCCCAGGCACGGAAACTCTTTTCCTCCTGGAAGTGTAACTGTTAGTCCATCAGCTGAACACATGATGGTGGCCCCCAGTTTATTGAGCAGATCCCTGCCCATCAAGTTCACAGGCACATGGGGAGACACCACATAGCTGTGCTTCAATGTCTGTTTTCCCAGCACCGTCAGGGCTGGATTGGTTGTCGGCAGCGTCATTGGTACCCCAGAGAACCCCACAACACTGACCACATGATTGGAAAGTGTGGCACTGTTTGGTTTTTGTTTCAGTGTTGAATAGGTAGCCCCAGTGTCCACAAGGAAGGTCATTTCATCTCCTTCCACACTCATTGACAACATAGGATCTGCCACTCCCATGTTGTCTGGTCTCTGTGGGTCCCGTCAGTACAGCTCCTCCTCTCCGCCCCAGTAGCCCAGGGGATACTGAGCCCCTGGCGCCATGCCTGGGTTTGGAGCTTGATGTCCCCTTGTCTGGACCACTCTGCCTCGAAAAGTTCCCTGTGCCTGGGGTGATGATGGATAACCTGTTTCTGGTGGCCATGGCGTAGGACAATTGCGAACCCAATGTCCTCGTCCTCCACACCTTCGGCATACATTCGGGTCCAGCATAGGT
This sequence comes from Aulonocara stuartgranti, assembly GCF_965226115.1. Lineage (NCBI taxonomy): Eukaryota > Metazoa > Chordata > Actinopteri > Cichliformes > Cichlidae > Aulonocara > Aulonocara stuartgranti. Next base: position 49,715,968 of record NC_138941.1, on the reverse strand, counting down.
CCCCCCAGACCACGGCCCCTTGGTCCACCTCCCCTTTGGGATCCACCACGTCCCCTCAACGACCTAGTAGTCCCCCAATTCCCCGCGGGTCTTCCTTGCCTTGGGAATTCATTGGCGGGCCATCGGTCATCAGGGTACAGAACCGGATTCAAATCTGGCCAATCAGGCCCCGGATCGCCCCGTGGCTGCGCCACCAGCATCTTCTTAGGTCCATCTTTGTTTTCCTTTTTCTTTTCGTTTAGTTTTTCTCTCGCCTCTGCCAATTTCAATTTCACTAACTGCCCTTGCGCCTCCTCCAGCTCCTGTTTCTTCTTGTTCACCTCGTCTTTCTCCAGCTCAAGTCGATGTATAATGTGCCTCTCCCATTTTGCTGAATCCGCCACCGCAAAATCAGGATTCTTTTGTAAATCTGTTCTTACTCGTTCTGGGAGACCTGCTAATACTGCAGATCGGAACCACGCCCTTGGTTCACCATTCTGCCCAGGATGTTCACCAGTTTGAAGAATCCACTGTTCTTTTGCATGCTCCATAAACTCTCTAGGAGAATGTTCTGGGGTCCAAACAATCCTAGGTGTAGTGCCAATGTTATGAGTCGGATACTTCTCACGCACTGCGTCAGAGAGAGCATTTCGCACCCTTGCATAGGGGACGTCGTTTGGTTGGCATACAGTTCTTGCTATCTCTTCTACATCTGCGAGGCCTCCTCCTCTGAAGGTCCTCCCACCGATAGCTCGGAAATCCCCCAGGGCCAATTCCTCTCCTTCTGTAAGACTTCCTAGTCTCCTCAACCAAGCGGCTCCTCCCTCCGTGATTGGGGGCAGCTGCTTCACCAGAGCCTCAAGATCTCTGATATTGTAGGGGTGGTAGACTGGTTCACCCCTTACACCCGTCAATAAAGGCATTGTGAGGGGTAATTCCTCCTCTGCGTCACACTGCCCTTCTCCAGTTGGCAATGCAACAGTCTTCCTCTGGTTCTTCTCAAAGATGGACGGTCTTTTATCTCTTGGTTCCTCCAGAACCCTCCCAGAGCGAAGGGTCGTCATTCCTGTGGGAGCCTGAAAATTTGGGGCAAATCCTCCCCTTTGCAGGTTTGACACTTCTCTAGATTTTCGTGTGTTGCTTTTTACTGAGGCCGCCAAGTCCTTTTCCAATGCATAAAGTGTTTGTGCTACGCTACGTGGTGTTGCTACGCCTTCCTCCTCCAATTTTCTCAAGAGGCGTTCCAGCTGTATCACGGCCTCCCGATTGTCAGATTCTTTCCCAAAAACGTGGCCTTGCCACTGTTCTTTCTCAGAATTATCAACCGTTGACCTCTGATTGGTTTTATGGGTCGCCTTTGATGGCGCCCTCTGATACTGCATTGAAGGTGAGTCTTCCTCTGAAGTCCAGACCTCCTGGGATGGATTTTCCTGGCTGGGCTGTTGCGATGTCACCTGACCGGCACTTGTAGACGCCACAGGTTGAGCTTCTTCTGTAGCTCTATCTGGGCTAAAAAGAGAGGGAGGAATCAAGATCAACCCCCGTGTAGTGATTCCTTGTGATGTCCCAGCAACTGGGTGAGGCTGACTTACCTCTGATGCAGCTGCCGCTGATTGAGACTGCATCGCTTTCTGTGCAGGTACCCCTGATTGAGACTGCACTGCTCCTGTGTCTGCCTCCACTGTGGCTGGAGCAGATGTCGATGGTGTAGGATTCTCCTGCAAATTGACAATTCCACCTGTCACGTTTCCTGTTTTTCCTTCCGGCCCCCACATAGTGCCACCCTCCAAAGTCACCACTGGACAAATATAAGGAGGGGGTGGGGCACTCAGGAAGTCCTTCAGGCTGGGATATAGCTTTCCCTCAGCCTCAGCTTCCTTTTTTAAGGCTGGCTTGATGTCGTTCACTTCCTCTTGCATCCAGTGGGAAACACCTTGGGAGATAATCATAAGCTTACAATACTTACTTTGTTTTTCCATCATAAGTTTCTTTTCAGCCTTTATTTTTCTCCCCTGGAAACGTCCTAAGGGTTCCTCTTCAAGCTCCTTGATCCTCTCTTCACATTTCTCACCTTCCAGTTGAAAGATGGAATGCAGAGGGATTCTGTCCTCCAATGTCTTCTGTTGATTTTCACATAATTCCTTCACTTCTTTTTCTAAATCCTGACACTGACGAGCAATCTCTTTTGAAGAAGTCCCTTCAGTCATTTTAATGGCTTTCTTCAATTCCTGTATTTGCTCCTTCAGTGGCTTGTATCTCTTTCCCCCACAAATTTCCTGAGCATTGATTTTAAGGTCTTGTTAAATCGCTCCACAAGGCCATCAGTCTGTGGGTGATAGGGACTGGTCTTGACACCCTGGATCCCTAACAAACTATATACTTCTTTAAGCATCTTAGAAGTGAAATTGGTCCCCTGATCTGTGATGATTTCTTTTGGGATACCTACTCTGGAAAACAACTGAATCAGGCAGTTAACAATCTGACGAGCCTTTATTTTCTTCAGGGGGAAGGCTTCAGGATATTTTGTGGCATAGTCACAAACTACAAGTATGTACTTATGACCTGCTTTACTCTGTTCTAGTGGGCCAACAATGTCCATGGCAATGCGTGAAAAGGGTGTATCAATGATGGGCATACTGATAAGCGGAGCTCTATCTGCTTTCCTGCCTGGAGCTGTTAACTGGCACTGTGGGCAAGCTTTACAGTATTGTACCGTATCACTGAACTGTTGGGGCCAGTAAAATCTGGGAATCATTCTAGAAAATGTTTTAGATTGTCCCAAATGTCCTGCCCAGGGAATGGAATGACTCATTTTCAAAATGGTAGATCTCAAACTCTGGGGGATCACCAACTGGTCACCAATCTTGCTACGGCGATGCAACAAATCTCCCTTAACCACAAACACTTCCTGCCTTCCCTCAACTGTAGTTGACTCTGGAACACATTTAGAGAACAATGGTTTAAGTGTTAGATCCTCTTTCTGAAGCCTAGCAACCTGACTAGCACTGGGGAGAGACTCAGTCTTTAAAGGATCTAAAATGTGTTCAGCTACTCTTGTTCCCTTCACCTTTTCATGTCTTCTCTGTCTCTTGCTCTTTTTTGGTTTAGAACGAGTGCTAGACTCGTCCAATGGGGCATCCTCATTTGCAAAAGGTAATTCATCCCAACCCAAAGCATTAACCTGTAGCTCCTTAGCTTTTGACCTTGTGACCGCTAACAAACTTTCAACGGTTTCAGTCTGACAGGGATGCTTGGCTATTAGCTCTGTGAGTATTGGGAGATCACGGCCCAACACCACTTGATAAGGCAGCGTTTGCAGCACTCCCACTGAAAGAGTGTAACACTGGCCTTCTACTTCAATTGCAACTTCAGCAACTGGGTATGATACCTTATCACCATGAATACAGCACACATCCACTGTTGCTCCTGAAAAGATCACATCCCTGGGAAGACTGTCTTGTCTAACCAGAGAGCGATTACTTCCTGAATCTAACAGAGCTACACAGGGTTTGTCTTCAACAAATACCCCAATTGATGGCTCACGTTGCTGACATTCAATTTCATTTTTGTGATTCTCACTGACTTCAGTTTGTCTAGCAGAACACATGTAATTTTTACTAACAGACATCTTTGTACACTGAGCTTTAAGATGACCTATCTGACCACACAAATGACATGCTTTATTGGTTTTATTTTTTGTCTCAGATCTGGCAGGATCTGAGTTATACCAGTTCTGTCTTGTGTGCTTAACTTTCAAGTCAGGGCCACCACCTAACTTGTTGAATGGCACGTTGGAATTTGACTTAACTGGTGTGAAGTCTTTTGATGGTCGACGAGCTGCTAAGAAAGCTTCAGCCAGTTCTGCTGCTTCCTTGGAAGTCTTTGGGTTACGTTCCTTAACCCACGTCCGAAGATCAGGATTCAAAACCTTGAGAAACTGTTCCATGATGATGGCGTCTCCGATTTGATCCTTTGTCTTTGTTTCAGGATTCATCCACTTGATGTACAACTCCTTTAGGCGGACCTGCAGCTCCCTTGGTGTTTCCTCTGCTCCAAAGGTACTAGAACGAAACCTCATTCGATAGGTGTCAACACTTATTTCATATTTCTGCAAGACAGCACACTTTACTTTTGCATAGTCCATAGTGTCATCAATATCCATGGCTACATAAGCGGAACGTGCTTTACCAGCTAGCAGTGGTGCTAGGTGAAGAGCCCACTCATCTCGCGGCCACTGGCAAGCATGAGCAATTCTTTCAAAGGTGATTAAATAATGTTCAATGTCCTCACCTTCATTGTAAGGTTGCATTTTTGGCCCCTTCCAGCCTGAATGTCTCACCAGTGTTGAAAGCTGTGCCTCACTGCGTTGATGTGCCGGCTCCAAGTCAAGCCTATTTGATTCTTGTGTGCTGGCAGATGGTTCTGGAGTAGGTGCTCTCGAAGAAGCCGATGTAGATGCTTGTACTTCAAGTAACTGATGCTCTAGATTGCCATGCTGCATCTGCTGTTGAAGCTGGGCAAACTGATGCCGGATTTGCCTCCATCTATCATCCTGGCGCTTGTGCTCTTGCTCCAGTTTAGCATCGCGTTCAGCCTGCTGTTGCATCAGAGTTTGCAAAAGTTTGGACAATTCAGCCACATTCTCTTGTCCAGAAATATGGCCACTTATTGCCCCTTGTTGGTCGCTGCCATCTTGTAAATCATCTGCTTCACATTCTGGAACATGCCCTCTCTTTGCTCGGGTAGACATCTTCTCCACTCCTTAATTGGCCTGGAATCCCACTGCTGCTGCCACCAAATGTGGTAGGACTCGACTTAAGCGGTCAAAGAAGTGCAGGAGACTGATGCTGTCCAGTGTAGCAAGTGATTTATTCACCATTCTGTGGCCCAAGAATATTTACAAAGAAACAAATAAGAAACTCAACTCTATAATTAACTCAATTCAAATAAACATAACTGAACTTAAATCAACGGAAATTAAGGTCAAACTGCACACAGCTACACTGACCTGAACCCTTCTTCTGAAACACCTGAGTTCGTCTGCTTAAATAGTCCCCTTAATCAAACACTTTCTCCTCTGGACTATTCCATTCAGTAGGTAGGTGAGATGAACATGATTATATTCATCCTCTACTACTCCTCTTGACTGGCAACATAAACTCTGGTGTAATCAATACATATCACAACATTAAATCTATTTCTTTATAAACCCTTTAAAATCAACTTTATTAAATTATAAGAATTCTTCCCCTCCTGCCCTTGGTCTCTTCCTGTGACCTCAGATGAACCCAGAAGGTATAAAGCAGGAAGTAGAACTACATTTCCTCCTTTTGCTTTTTGTCACACTCCAAAAGACCCCGGGCTTCTGACAAAACAACCTGGGCTTAAGCCCAGTAAGCCTCTTGAACTGTGAGTCATATAAAGCTACCATAAAATGTAGAGGTGGAATCCCACCTATATGAAGTTATATTCTTATGAATTGTTAATCTCCAATTTGTATCTTGCATCTGCATCAGTTAAGAAATTCAGCAAAACGACGACTACAGTATGTTTCAGTGAAGCTTTCAGGCATTCAGAATCACTTCAAAATAATCAGTCGTAATTTTTCTTGCTTAATTATCACTACTGCTCAGATTTTCCAGAGATTACAGTAGGACTGTAAGTACCTTGCTTAAAGGTACGTACCATTCTCATCAGTGATAGTCACTGACGTTTGATTTAGAAAATCCTGAATTTATAATGTTTATTAGTAACATTTCTGCTCACGTTCAAAACGTTGCACAAAAGGCAAAAACAGACCCAAAATCCAAACTGATACAAAAAGCGTGCAGAACCAGAGCACAATGGGGAGGATTGATTGGACACAAGACACAGGTGAACATAATAAAGATGTTGTGGATTAATAAATATTGGAATCTGAACTGATTTTGATAGGTTTGTAGCTTGAACCCATCCGCTGGAACGTTGAAGACAATATAATTACACTGCAGAGCAAAACACAAGTAGGCAAAGTTCTTCATGTTACTCGTGCACGGGAGAAAACCGGACAAAGCGCCGTCCCTTCGCTTGACCCCAGTTGCTCTCGTCCGTTCTCCCGTACCACTGTCCTTTTATTGAGGTTACATGAAAATGCATAGGTTCATTAACATATGACGTCTACATACAAACAAAGAGTACCTTGCCTGTGTGTGTGTGTGTGTGTGTGTGTGTGTGTGTGTGTGTGTGTGTGTGTGTGTGTGTGTGTGGTACTGCTGATCTAAGGGTCATAAAAGCACACAAGCAACATCCTTGGTCAGGAAGAGGGTAAACCCCCCCTCATCCTAGATAACACCGTAAGGAAGTCCAGCAGTTCATTTATACACAAAAAGCACTTAGACTAGAACAGACGTAACTATGTTAATCCTACCATAAAACAATTAAACAAGGTACGAACTTTCCCATGCTCCCAGGATGTAGGTGTGCATTCTAGTGTGGAATACACACCAAGCCTCTGTAGCCTGTTAAAGATCACACAACTTATCACTACACAATTGATTATACACCTCTAAGCATCTATGGTTAAATATTTCTAAGCATAAATGACAATCAACAATACAAACTCTAACAGATTTTCTGAGATTTATTGAAAGAACTTTGCACATGCTAATGAAGTATATATACTTTTTTTTTTTTTACATTTTTGCATAAATGTTCCTTGTATAAGACAGGTATAACTACATATGTGTAGTACACAGAGCTTTGATGAATTGAGTAAAATACAAATTTTTCATCACATTGTCATCATTTACAACCTTTTGATTATTTTTAATCACTCTTATGAGATAAAATGTGTATGTAGTAGAGATAATAGGAATAATGATGAACAATAATAGTAATATAATAGTAAAATAATAATAGAAAACTAATAGCAATAAAAAAAATCCATAAAAACTGCTTACACAGCTAGGGTTTACATAAATGTATCATAAAACAATGAAATTAAATCATTCGTTCATTCTGTATCAACCTGTTGTTTATACAGATTTGCAAAGGGTTCTTACAGTCAGGTCTCTAACACAGGGGATGACACAGCATCCACACAGTGTTAAGAGAGCTAAAGCTACAATGACACCCGTCATGAGTGACAATAGCAAGGCTTTCCCTTTCCCGAAAATGCTCTCAAACCATTTAAAAATTTATATTTCTGTGCCGGCATTCTCTTTAAGTTCATCAGCCAATTTTTCCAATTTGTTGAGTGCTACTGTAAAAGAGCCATCAGCAGCAGTATTATTAGGGATGAAGGTACAACACGCATCACCGAAAATCACACACACGCCGCCCTTTTCAGCTAACAACATGTCAAGCGCAATTCTGTTCTGCCATGTCATGAGACTAGTTGCATGCATTTGTTCTCCTAGAGCTTTGAGTGCATGTGTAGTGAAATTAACAAATCTCTGCTGGTTGTAATAGATATAATTTATCCATGCTGTGTTTATGTTGGTTTCTATCACAGATCCATATGGAATCCATGATGTAAATCCAGCAGCAATTTCATTACGTGCTTTATACTGATCAGGGACCCCTCGAGGGACACCTATGGAGTCTATATACACTTTAGAGTCATCCTCAAAGATGTGAGTGGAACGTTTAAACCTGCTGTGAAGGGGTATTGCCTGCGATTGAACGTGTGGATAAATCATGGTTTCTTGTATTAATTTAACTCTGATGCAAGTGCCTTTCCAATTTTGAGGTAAGACCGATCGCAGCCGTCCGTTTCCACACAGCCACCATACACCAACTGCTATTTGATCTGGATTTTGCAACGAAGTGACAAATGGGCGCTTTGCTACCAACTCAGAGCGGCTGCAGGTCATGCAGTCTTTTGTAATTTTTACTGTAGTTTCGTAATTAGTCTTATATAACAGCGCACCATCACTGCTGCTATAGTGGTTGCGAACATCCCAGAGGTATTTACAACTGGTATTTACTGTGCCCACATCAGTGGTGCCGTAGGAAAAGATAAAGCAATCAGTTACATTTAGCTCGGACGGTATAAATACATTCTGTGGTGGTTCAAAGAGTATTGGAGGCTTAATGAAATCCGTTGATGGAATGAAATGACCACAAAATTTGGACATTTTGGATGATGTTTTAGAATTTGTATAGTATATATCACAGAGGAACTTACAGATATAATTGCTATTGAATGAATGAATGAATGAAGCTTTATTTGTCACAAGCAGGTTGCCCTGCAGCGAGATGGGAAACCCCCCCTCCCTGACCTTACACACATAACACAGACATCACATGGGGTTACAAGTCGGAGATCGGTAGCGTTGCACAAAAGCACATAAATGTCCACAGCACAACATTATGGAAGACATGACAAGCCACAGGGATGGGTAGGGGATGAGGAGTAACCCCAGCCACACAGCAGCCATCCTGCAACGGCGCCGTCATTAAGCCAGGGGCGACGTAATACATCGCCCCACTCTTCGACAGCGCGGGCCCGGACCCGCCTCGTGTTCCCAGGGGGCAGCAAGCATCGAAGGCGTTGGAAAGGGAGGGGGGATGAGTGAGTGCTTATGGTTCTGCTCTCTTATTTCTCCGATAAACCAGGGCTAAGCCAACTCCAATCAGCATGAACCCTGTTATCATGGTTCCGAATAGGTAGATATCCTCAACGTCCTCGATCGACAGTCCCGCCAGGCATATGACCCTCCAGTTCTGCCACCCGTCCATCGTGTATCCGGCAGGGAAAGTCCCTTCAGGGCACTCAGGCTCTCCCGAGCCCCGACTTCTCGTTGAGAAAAGGGTGTCAATAGCATTCAGAGACCAGTTGATCAAATCCATAATTCTCTGTTAGGTTTTAGAGAACGACAGTGAGAGACTGTTCCAGGGAAAGTAATGCACACAAGACAAGACAAGGACATAGAGGCTAAGCAGGGTAGCAGGGAAGATAAGGGTGAGGAGGAGAGGAGAAAAGTGCAACCGCCTTCGCTGAGAGCCAAGAGAAAGACTACTTGTTACTAGAGAAATGAGGATCTGATGTACAGGTTTCTGAGGTGTCAGGAACCGGTGTCACCATAATAAGCGGTCTAGCTGCCATACAGAATGTGCATGAGTAATTTGTTAGTGAAGTGACTGTGAAATTTGCGTACTGTAGCCACAAGTTATTTTTGATAACCTCAGGACTAGAGAAGGGGTTGGAACTCTTTGAAAGGGAATGCCTTGAACAAGTTTTACAAGCCTTTCCTGTATCTGCAATGTTTGGAAAGTCATGTGACTGTTTATCACGTGTAAAAATGACCAGACAGGTCAAACAAATAGCCACTGCAATCAGAAAACATGCTGAACCACTCAAGCAACAGCATCCTAATCGCTTAAACAATTGCCTGCATTCCATCCCCTGTTTGTGATCTGTATGTGACTTAGGAGGAAGGCTCACTCTAGTTGACGGAGGGCACGTTTTCATCATTCCAACAAAGCTGTAGGTTGAAACGTAAATAGTACACATTTGTTGTCTTTCTCAACATCAATGTGGAAATTTTTCAACCCTATGAGTTATTACTGTCATTGAGAAATCCAACTGCCAAGTGGGATTACCTTTGACCTTAACTGCTGTCTGTGTTATCAGTAGTTCCTGGATAGCTCCGATCAGGACACAGTATGCTGGGCTGAGAGTGTAGGTTTGTTTGGGCTGGTTGTGGAAGGACTGTTTTAACCTGCTCTGGAGAGAGGACAGAGGAGATGACAGTTACACAATAGCACAACTAATCTTCTTCACATTGTTCTGTGGTTCAAAGAGGGTTTCCTGGGGGCCTTATACCCATATTTGCTGGCTACCCAAACTTAAAAGGGCTGAGACCATGGTAACTTTTACACTAGTTCTCATGTGCATTAACACTAGAGGAAAGGCTCTTAGCTCGCTGAGTCCTCTTTCTGAACAACATTTGCTTGGTTTAGTCTCTACAGAAGCATTCTCTCTTTCTACTTCCCAGTTCTAGCACAGTGATGTCTGATGTCTATCTAATCACTTTTTTAAAAGATGTGGTGGCAAAAGCTGCTTCAGTATCACTACTGAGCTTGCCTGAAATTCCCTGTCTTCAGATGATTTCTTGCAATAAGGTTTTGCCCACTACAACTGCATCTTGTTTGCTAGAAGGGAAAACTTCCATCAAATGGAATAAACTTCTTTCTTGCTTTTTTTTTCTTTCATTTAGACTAGTTTGATTTTACTTAATTTGAACCAGATTTTCTGCCTTGGATTTTAGTTCCAGGTAGTATCCACCTTTATCTCTAGATTATCAGTGATAACCAATATTTATTTGTGAATTCATCTCCAATAGGTTGCCACTTACGTAACCCACAAAGCTGTCATCCTGCATCTGTCCTCAGGTGATGAGCCAAAAACAACTATTTTTAAGAACTGTTTCTTTGAATGGCAGACCCTCTTACCAAACACAGAGCAATTTAAAATATCTTAAAATAAATTATTTGTCTTTAAAAAACTGATAGTGCAATAAAAAAAAGTCAAGTTGGTCTCACCTGCTCTCCACACTGGATTCTTTATCAATTAAGATTATAGTAGTGACTCTAATCACTCTTTCAGACTCCCTGCACCGGCACAGGTTTTCCTGGATTAAAACAAAAGCAGAGAAGAAGCTCATGTGAGAAATCCCATTTCTCATCACCATAATTGTTGTGGTAAAATAAGCAGAGCTTTTAAGCTGGACTGATTTTCTGTGATTCACTGAAAAAACCTTTTGAACAGGGATCATACAGCATGAACAGTCTTGCCACCATCACCGATACAAAAATAAATTTAAAAAAACTCTTTGATACCCATTTTATGGGTACAGCTTTTGTTTATTCAGCTGTAGGGACCATCATGTAGACACCAGCCTATTAATTAACCCTGAACTGACTTCCTTAAACCCTAATAATGAACTCTATTAACATAGAGTCACACAAACTTTCTTGGTACTAAAAGTTACAATTACATACCACAGAGGTTTGAACTGCAACAAAATTTTGATAAAAACTCAGATACACAAATACGCTGAGGCCATGACAGAATGTGTCCACACATACTGTCACAATATTATGAGTATTATTTTGTTTTTGTTATAATGTAGTTTGTTATGGTTCGTTCGATTTAGGGAAGAGAAGAAAGCAAGCCCAGGCCGAAGTAGGTGTCAAAAAATAGTGATCTTTATTACACACTTTGCGCAGTCAGTGTGGGAAAGACAATTTGCAATACAATCCTTCGTCAACTGGACCATCCCGTCTCCTTATATTGCCATTATGACATCACAGTTGGATCTTTACTGGAAATGATCACAAATGATAACAATTCCCCGCCTATCAAAGAGTTTTCCCTTATATAGACATCAACTGCTACTCTTAAGAGAAAAACAAGTGTGTATTACATTGTGCATTTTGTGAAAGTGTATCTATCAGAGAAACTGTCCTCAGACGACCCTCCTATTATTACTAAGTGTGTAGGTGAACGTGCGTGTGTTACATAAGTGCGTGCATGTGGTTACAGGCCGGCGTACGTGCAGAACTAAACGCAGACGGGCCTGGGCCCAACAGGACTGGTGGGTCTGAACGGTGTGACTGCACTAAAGTGCAACAACTTAAGCAGATAACAAGAATGATACAGAACCTCAATAAACAGTCAGTGTGCATTAATATTTGCTCAGAGTAACACAGATGTAATTAAAAGATTATTCTGTCAACAGATTCAACAATGGTAAATGATTAATCAATGATAACTGATTATGAGAATACAAAATAAAATATCTCCTGATCACACTCCTCCTCTTTGGCCTTTAGAAAAAAGGCCAACATTTAGAGATATTGTGTCACTCCTCCGTCCAAGCGGCTTCTCGCAACGGCATCATATGTTCCGGACCAGCTGACCCAGCTGAACCAGAAGCTATGGCCCTGCTCACCAGATTACCCAACACCTGCCTCACCAGAGGAATGAGACAACACCCGATCAGCAATAAACCTAGAAAAACTAAAAGAGAAAACATGGCAGACATAAACAATCCCTTATATTGCCCAAAAACAGATGTGAACCAGTCTCCCAGCCTCGAGTTCACGCCTGATTGCTCATGCATGGTTCTAGATAACGCTTTCAAATTCTCCAGCGCCCGCGTGACCGTTCCGTCCGGAGCTGTATTGTTGGGAATAAAGGTGCAACATAAATCCCCAAACATCGCACACACGCCTCCCTTCTCAGCCAATAACATGTCCAGCGCCATTCGATTTTGGATTCCCATTAACGACGTCGGACCTAATTGTTCTGCAAGACCTTCCACCGCGTCCCTAGTGAGATTAGAGAGTCTCAACACATTATAATGAACATAATTAATGCGATCAACGTTTTTATTTGGAGTCACCCACAAAACCACACTTTCAAACCCGGCCGCTATCTGATCAACTAACTTATACTCATCTGGAACTCCTCTGGGAACTCCTATTGAGTCTATCCAGGTTGGCGAGTCCCGTGTTGGATCATACCTGTGGATACCCCCTGTGGCTCTCCTTCGTCTGGCTGTAGACACATCCGCGCCTCGCTGTGGAACTGTCTCTAGCCTACTGCCTATGAGCATCAAAGGTGCAGCTAGGCGCACCAGAGCACACGTTCCCACACTCCCCAAGGGAACCTGCACCAAAAGGGTATACTCCCCACAATAATAATATAGCCCACCTCTCGCCCAGGTGCCTATAATTGTGCTTGGGTCACTTACATCATTGGTAGTCCTACCTGTGATTGTCCTCTGACACCAGCTTGGATCAATCCTTCCTAGCCTAAATCTCACTCTGTCTGTAGAGAACTCAAAACATGTATAATTATCTCGTTTTGGTGTGAATGAACCTGGTTGTGTACGTTTATCAATTGGCGGATATAAACCTGACACAGTGGTGCAGTTACCTGTGTCCACCGCCTCTCTAGTTAATCTCAGCATGCAATTATATCCCCACTCATCCTCTGGATACAGAGGAGCGGGTTCAGTAAACAAATGAGGTCGAGCGGTAGCACAAGCAACACAATCCACCACTTCCTGCTCCTTAGCATTTTGAGCCACCCAATCTAACCAAAGATTCCTATCTCCAAAACCTGTGGCACGCTCTATCAACTCCTGAGGTTTTAACCTAGTATAATCAGTGGCAACAAACCATTTCTCTTCTGAATCCTTGTAAGTAACTGTCTCTAAGGGATCCATTTGCACCGTGAGATTCAGTGCTGAGTCATTTCCCAGCGGTTTAGACCTGGGATTAAATAAATTCACCCGAATTAACCCGAATGGATCTGTCCCTACTTTATCTACCCCTACTACTAAATAAAACGCACCTCCATCAAACCCAGGTTCAGGGAGTTCACTCCATGGTCCTAGGGAAAGAGTAATAGGGTTATTTGTAACAGAATAATCTCTCTGAATAGCTATTCCTTCAAGGGCCGGTGGCACTGTTGGCTGCCATCCTACCCCTGTCCACGCGACCACATCCTGCCAAGAACACCACTGATCCGTTACATAGGTGTAGATGTCACTATCCCATGATGGGCCCCACACCGACTTAGGGTAACACATCATTGGATGATAACAAACCCACACATTATATGTTCTCCAGCTATTCCCGTCACCCGAGCATTTAATTACCTCACACAAATCGAATGTGAACGCTGTCGTGGAGCCATTAACATACCCAAACTCGACTCCGCCACTGGCTTTGAGACACCCATCATCCCCACCTGAACCAACCGCACGCTTGACTTTTTTCGACGATTTGATCGGTTCGGGCTCTGGAGCGGATAGACCTCTGCGTCTGGGCAATTCACCTGTCTGCCAAAAAACAAAGAAACACGTTATAACACTTATTAACCCCAACACCCCCGTTATTCTCCAATTTTCCCACAATTTCATGATGACTGTTCCCAGGCTCGTTTACTTTTACTCTATACTAAAAAGATAGTTACAAAAAGAAGAGTATAAAGTTATGAGTATAAAAATATGCGAGTAACATACAAAACTATTACGATTCCTTTAAACTATCAAATACTTTAGACTAGAGCCCTAGCCTATTTAAGAGCCTGGAATGGATTCCTCCTTGGCGCGTGATGCTCCTCTTCTTTCTTCGCCTCACTCAGGTTTGACTACTGAGGAGGACCGTGGCACAGGGGGAGAGAGGATTATTCTGCCTCTATGTTCCCCCCTGCGTCGATGGGGTGGAGGCTAGCTCCAGCAAGCTCTCGTCCGCGACTGCACACTGAGACCAATGGAACCAGGTCTCCCCTTTCCCCTTCAGACGGACAGCACTGGTGGTTCGGGCAGTTACTTCGAAGGGTCCGGTCCACCTCGGGTCTCTCCACTTTCGCTTAATGACCTTCAGCCACACCGCCTTGGCATCGGGGATGGACCTGTCCTCCGCTTTCACCCCTTCTCCAACCTGTTGTGTGAAACTAGAGGAACCCACCCGAGGGATTAATAAAGTTCTATCTTATCTTAAGAGCTTTTAATTCTTTCCAACATTCAATATGTTTTCTGTTACTTTTTACACTTTCTTCCGCCGGAACTGTTGTCCAAGGACCTGGAAACTGTCGTCCTGTCAACAGCTCATATGGTGTGAAACCTGTGGATTGATTAACACAACATCTTATTATCATCAATGCAATTGGCAGGGCTGCTACCCAATTTAGCCCCGTGTGAGCAGAAATTTTAGCAATTTTATTCTTCAGGTTTAGATTCATTCTTTCTACCTTTCCCTGCGACTGGGGGTGATATACCGTGCCAAATCTATGTTGCAACCCCAGCTTCTGTTCTACCTCTGCCAAATCTTTGTTTTTGAAATGAGTCCCATTGTCGGACCTAATCCGCTTAGGGAAACCATGCCGGGGGATGTAATGATTGATTAAACACTTAATCACACTTTTTGCATCCTCCCTCTTGGTAGGCCATGCCTCAGGCCAGCCCGTCAAACCATCTACGCTTACCAGTAGATATCGAACTCCTCCTGGGCCTGGATCAATCATGTCAGTGAAGTCAATGACAATCTCTTCACCTGGTCTTTCTGGAATGGGGAACTTACCTGCCTCTGGTTTAATCACTGGCTTCGGATTGTGCCTCCCACAGATCAGACACGTCCTAGCCTTCTCCTTGATCATATCCTTCAAAAAGGGATGCCACCAATGGCACAGATGTCTCCCCATCTGGGCGACACCTACATGTCCAAGGCCGTGCGCTTCGGCAATCTTCTGTTTTGCCAAGTTGGCTGTCAACACTGGTCGACCATCAGGTCCTCGCCAGAGACCTCCTTCTTCCCAGGCTCCTCGACTCTTCCAGATCCCCTTCTCTTCTGGGGCGGCCTCCCCTTGGGCCTTCCTGGCTTCCTCTAGCATGTTAACTCCTAATTCTTCTTCCACCGTTATTTGTACCATCTGTCGTGATGCTTTATAACCCGCTGCCTCTTTTGCAGCTCGATCGGCTTCCTGATTTCCTCTGGCCATCAGGCCGGTCCCTGAGGAGTGGCCTTTGCATTTTATGATGCTCACCTCCTCTGGATCTCCCAAGGCCTGCTCAAGTTCCTCCATTTCCTTTTTGTGGCAGATTGGTGCGTTATCTGCTGTCCTGAATCCTGCTCTTCTCCATTGGGCCAGCTCCACATGAGCCGCTCCAAAGGCATAAGCTGAGTCCGTGTAAATGCACTGCAAAAACTCAAAATCTTACCAAGTATATTTGTCTTATTTCTAGTCAAAATTATCTCATTACACTTAAAATAAGACACAATCAGCTACAGGGCAACATTTCAGTAAGCTAAAGGAACTTGTTTCAAGACAGTGAATCTTGAAACTAGAGAAAAACTAGAGATTTTTCACTTGTTCCACTGGCAGATTTTTTTCACTTATTTTAAGCTAAAATATCTTGTATTAAGTGAAAAAATCTGCCAGTGGAACAAGTGAAAAATCTCTAGTTTTTCTCTAGTTTCAAGATTCACTGTCTTGAAACAAGTTCCTTTAGCTTACTGAAATGTTGCCCTGTAGCTGATTGTGTCTTATTTTAAGTGTAATGAGATAATTTTGACTAGAAATAAGACAAATATACTTGGTAAGATTTTGAGTTTTTGCAGTGTGTTGACCCTTTTTCCTTTTGCAAGTCTCAAAGCTCGACTTAGAGCAATTACTTCTGCTCTTTGGGCTGACTGCTGCCCTTCAAGTCTTCCAGCCTCCTTCACTTCAAATGCAGCCCCTTTTCTGCAAACTACCGCGTAGCCTGCTTTTAATCCTTCGTCATCCCTGTAGCAGCATCCATCAGTGAACCAATCTTCAGCTCCTGTCAGAGGTTCTGCTTTCAAGTCTTCTCTTATCTTCTCGTCCACTTCAGCTCTCTTTGCGCAGTCATGATGTTCTCCTCCTGACTCCATTAAATCTGCCATGTTAATTCCTTCATGTGTGAAGGTCAAGTTAGGAGCGTCTAAAACTTTACACACTCTCTGTTGTGTAAGAGGTGTCATGGTGAAGGCTTGTGAGTTAACATATGCCACCACACTGTGGGTGGTCAGCACCTTCAACGGATGGTCCCTCACTATATGTGCTGTCTTTTGTATAATTTTTGACACCCCAATGGCATGCTGAGTGCATCTCGGGTGCCTTGTCTCTAATGGATTCAGCCTGATGCTGACGTACATAAGTACATCTCTTCCTCCCCCTTTTTTCTGAAACAACACCCCATTAGCTATCCCGTGTGTTTCAGAAACATCAAGATAGAAGGGTTGTTCATAATTAGGGATAGCAAGATCAGCCGATCTGGATAAGTCCTGTTTTAATGCAATAAACGCCGACTCAGTGGCCGATGTCCATGGCAGTTCAGCCTTAAGATTTCTGACACCTGCCTTGAACAAGTTTTACAAGCCTTTCCTGTATCTGCAATGTTTGGAAAGTCATGTGACTGTTTATCACGTGTAAAAATGACCAGACAGGTCAAACAAATAGCCACTGCAATCAGAAAACATGCTGAACCACTCAAGCAACAGCATCCTAATCGCTTAAACAATTGCCTGCATTCCATCCCCTGTTTGTGATCTGTATGTGACTTAGGAGGAAGGCTCACTCTAGTTGACGGAGGGCACGTTTTCATCATTCCAACAAAGCTGTAGGTTGAAACGGCAGAGTAAATTGTACACATTTGTTGTCTTTCTCAACATCAATGTGGAAATTTTTCAACCCTATGAGTTATTACTGTCATTGAGAAATCCAACTGCCAAGTGGGATTACCTTTGACCTTAACTGCTGTCTGTGTTATCAGTAGTTCCTGGATAGCTCCGATCAGGACACAGTATGCTGGGCTGAGAGTGTAGGTTTGTTTGGGCTGGTTGTGGAAGGACTGTTTTAACCTGCTCTGGAGAGAGGACAGAGGAGATGACAGTTACACAATAGCACAACTAATCTTCTTCACATTGTTCTGTGGTTCAAAGAGGGTTTCCTGGGGGCCTTATACCCATATTTGCTGGCTACCCAAACTTAAAAGGGCTGAGACCATGGTAACTTTTACACTAGTTCTCATGTGCATTAACACTAGAGGAAAGGCTCTTAGCTCGCTGAGTCCTCTTTCTGAACAACATTTGCTTGGTTTAGTCTCTACAGAAGCATTCTCTCTTTCTACTTCCCAGTTCTAGCACAGTGATGTCTGATGTCTATCTAATCACTTTTTTAAAAGATGTGGTGGCAAAAGCTGCTTCAGTATCACTACTGAGCTTGCCTGAAATTCCCTGTCTTCAGATGATTTCTTGCAATAAGGTTTTGCCCACTACAACTGCATCTTGTTTGCTAGAAGGGAAAACTTCCATCAAATGGAATAAACTTCTTTCTTGCTTTTTTTTTCTTTCATTTAGACTAGTTTGATTTTACTTAATTTGAACCAGATTTTCTGCCTTGGATTTTAGTTCCAGGTAGTATCCACCTTTATCTCTAGATTATCAGTGATAACCAATATTTATTTGTGAATTCATCTCCAATAGGTTGCCACTTACGTAACCCACAAAGCTGTCATCCTGCATCTGTCCTCAGGTGATGAGCCAAAAACAACTATTTTTAAGAACTGTTTCTTTGAATGGCAGACCCTCTTACCAAACACAGAGCAATTTAAAATATCTTAAAATAAATTATTTGTCTTTAAAAAACTGATAGTGCAATAAAAAAAAGTCAAGTTGGTCTCACCTGCTCTCCACACTGGATTCTTTATCAATTAAGATTATAGTAGTGACTCTAATCACTCTTTCAGACTCCCTGCACCGGCACAGGTTTTCCTGGATTAAAACAAAAGCAGAGAAGAAGCTCATGTGAGAAATCCCATTTCTCATCACCATAATTGTTGTGGTAAAATAAGCAGAGCTTTTAAGCTGGACTGATTTTCTGTGATTCACTGAAAAAACCTTTTGAACAGGGATCATACAGCATGAACAGTCTTGCCACCATCACCGATACAAAAATAAATTTAAAAAAACTCTTTGATACCCATTTTATGGGTACAGCTTTTGTTTATTCAGCTGTAGGGACCATCATGTAGACACCAGCCTATTAATTAACCCTGAACTGACTTCCTTAAACCCTAATAATGAACTCTATTAACATAGAGTCACACAAACTTTCTTG
Source organism: Aulonocara stuartgranti (assembly GCF_965226115.1). Classification (NCBI taxonomy): domain Eukaryota; kingdom Metazoa; phylum Chordata; class Actinopteri; order Cichliformes; family Cichlidae; genus Aulonocara; species Aulonocara stuartgranti. Next base: position 49,697,349 of record NC_138941.1, on the reverse strand, counting down.
GTACTAAAAGTTACAATTACATACCACAGAGGTTTGAACTGCAACAAAATTTTGATAAAAACTCAGATACACAAATACGCTGAGGCCATGACAGAATGTGTCCACACATACTGTCACAATATTATGAGTATTATTTTGTTTTTGTTATAATGTAGTTCCAGAAAATATTTAAAAAATAGTCAAAACTACTAAATACATAGTGCATAAGTAAGATTAAAACCTGAGATTCACTGAAACTCCTAAACTCAGGTACATAAATACCCTACCACCATAACAGAATGTGTCCACACATGCAGACAGGACTTTCAAACAGAGTATTTTTATATACTAATATAAATTGTACACAAAAACTGACTACAATCACCTAAAATAAATATTGAAAGATTGATAAAGATGAAAGATGAAAAAATTCTTACCACCCCTTGTTTTCTGAAAACCAGCTGAACTGGTGTTGTTACAGATTTATACAGCAGAAGACCCAAGACAGCTAGTGGGGACCTGGACTGACTTCCTTAAATATAAACTGAGCTGAAGGAGGAGGTCTAAGTTTTGTTCAGTGAGTTAGAGCGGAAATTCTTTGTAGACTTATAATAACATATTTGCTGCATAAAGTTACCTCATCCATCTTGGTGTGAGGGCTGGGAGCTTTTTTTTTGGAATAGAAAATATGTAGTCACTGGAAAAAAAAATGCACAGACACAGCTAGGGCTGGTGGTGGTGGTGACTTTGGCTTCAGTTTAACAGTATTATTGATTAATGTAAATGTTTTTTTTATTTATTGAACATAAAAATCTTTTTAAGAGATTAACACACAAGTTGTTTTTTGGTTCACCCAAAATGCCAAAGTAGGTTACCGATTTGTGAAAGCCTTAATATTGAGCCCTCTAACACTTTCTCTGTGTCTCAGTGACTTAGAGCCACTCTTTCCTAAATTAGAACCTGCAGAGCACCCAGGGTGTCCTGTCCAACCTCAGGATGACATGGCAGGAGCTGCTGCTGCTGGTGATCATCCTCCTCTCCCTGTTGCAGAATCCTGCCTTTCTCCAACAGCCAGCTGGAACAGGTCTTCATAGGACCTGTGTAGGGACTCTTTAGGTGAACCCACACAGCAGACTGTAGAACAGATGTGGGCCCAACACTGTGGGCAAGTGGAGCTCCCACTTATGCATGATTTTGTACAGGAAATAGACAAAATGTCACTTCTACATGGGCGCTAATATTTGACATCAGTCTAAGCAGCTGTATCAAACATTTTATTGTAATACATTTCACTGGACATTATCTATATTTTCCATTCTGTTTGTTGCTGGATTGGTGGAGATGTTCTTACCTGACTGTCAGTTTCATTTTTTTCTATCTGGGCACTTATTTTTCTTTTTATAGATGATTTATTTATCAATCAATTGTGTCCTGGTAGACTTGGATCTGACTGAGGTGACGGTGGCTAGGGGGTAACATGTACACACATTCCTGAAAATATTATTGGACTGAAAATAAATGCTTAAAAATTCTCATAACTTTTACTGGAAACTGAAATCGCTGAATCTTTTCCCTTTTGAATTTCTTGTACTGTATAACTGATGCTGAGCTATGACGCTGAGTGATCTGAGTGAATAGTGAATGGAGAGTTTTTTGTGGCTGGCTTTACGGTGGGAGTGCAGTATTTACTTAATAATAATAATAAACATTATTTATAAAGCACACTAAAAACCAAGGTGCTTGACAAAATAAGATGGGAAAAAGGAGATGGGAGAGGGAAAGAGAAATGAAAGGACCTGGCACGTATTGAATATAAAACCATGACAATCATAATACATAAAAGTAGTTAATAGTTAATAAAAGCATAATAAATAGAAATGTGTCAAGACACACCACATATTAGCTAGATGGAAAAGCAATATTTAAAAAAGAAGTCTCTAACCATGATTTAAACAATGGCATAGAGTCAGACGCCCGGATAACAACAGGAAGACTGTTCCATGAGACTGGGTCAGCTACGGCAAATGCAGGGTCGCCTCGAGACTTCATCACAGGAGTGATGGAGGAAAATTTCCTGCTACCTGTCAAAAGGCGTGCTGCCGCATTTTGGACAGACTGCAATCTAAGGAGAACGGAGGAGGAAAGGCCAATGTAAAGAGAGAGCTGATTTAAATGGATAAATTAAGTTCTCCAGTAATGGTAATGAACTTATCATTTGATTCAGGTGTGTTGACCCTGGGTGATATCTAAAACCTGCAGGACACTGGCTCTCGAGGCCTGAAGTTGGCCACCCCTGCAGTAGTCCAACCTGGAAGTCACAAATGCATGAATAAGTTTCTCCACGTCTTCATGCAGAATACAGCGCTTAGCCTTAGAAATGAGGCACAGCTGATGAAAGCTAGACCTCACTATGGTAGACACTTGCTTGTCAAATTTAAACGAGCTATCCAGTAATATACCCAAATTACTGGCATAATCAGAAGGGGAGCTAGCAAAAGGCGTCAGAGCAGCACACAATTGGTCACGGGGGATTTTACTATCGAACACAGTTTTCTTTTCGTTAAGGAAAAGAGAATTACTCTTAAACCAATCTTTAACCTCATGCATGCATTCACGAAGATAATGAAAAGATCTGTATGTCATCAGCAGAGCAATGAAAGGCAATATTATACTTCTCAAAAATTGCTCCAAGAGCGAGCAAATACAGTGAGAAGAGAACAAGGCCTAATACAGATCCCTGAGGCACACCACAGCACAGATACTTTTAGACACAGGTTTTCTGGAAAACCGTAGTTTTAAAAGCCACAGTCTGTGTTGTTTTGGGGAGTGATATCACTGTATCAGAAAAAATATCAAGCAATACATTTAGTCCTTTCAAAGATGGGACAAAGATAAAGCTAATCAGCACAAACAAATATAAATACAAGATTTAGTTTATGAATAGCGATTGCATTCTTCAGTTACAGAATTATGTATCAGAGCATTAAATTCATTAAACCTTGAGAATGTTCTCAAGTTGAGTCGGTGAGAACATACAATGATCATTTCGAGCATTTTGAGAGTGTGTAAGACTTGGACCTATGTTGTGAAGTAGTATTTAAATCTCATGTAAAGAAAGATGTTTCTGCTTACATAAAAACATGCCATATATACAGTTTTTCTCAAATACTTTGGTGCAATTCTCGCATCTTGTACAGTTCCCACATCATGATCGTCATTTATCACAGTCTTAATGTAGTTCTCAGTAAAGGCATTTTTCATAATTTGGACTCACATGTACAAAAAACATTGAAGCATTAAGGTAGGTTGTTACATTTCAGAACAATAAATATATTTCTTAGTACTAGTTCTGCTTGTTTGTCAGTAGATATTTACATCCTAGGTTAGAGCTCTTTGCACTGTTCACGTTGCCCTTTGTAATAAGCTCACAGAAGCTATTGTGTCGGCAAAGGTGAGTTGATAACGTGACACTCTCCTCTAAAGAAGTCATTCATACAAGATTTTATTCGTTTAGCACAAATGGTTGATGGAATAAACACTGAAAACCTTTAATAAAAGCGCATTAAGATAAAATGAATCTACAGCACAGTAACAAGCATTATTCTGCTACCATAATCTGGCAGTTATAGCTTAAACTTAATCTCAACCTCAAAGTTCAGGTGTTTCTCTACCTGTCAGAACTTATTAAAACTATGCAAACTCCATAGTTTGACTCAAAAAAATTGAGTAAAGCTTACTTAAGAGGACTGTTAGGACAATGTATTCATTGCAAGTATATTACAGTGTAAAATATTATATTGTGTTCAATTAAAAATACTAAAAATACACAATTTTTGTCAGTAAGTTAGCAGTACTTCTATTCAAAAAGCTGATCAACTCAGTTTATTTGAGTTGTCTTAAATTAGAAAAACTACATAAGCTGGAAATTTTGCTTCTCTGTATGGAAGGATAAAACTATTTGGTATGGAAATGCCATGGCATTACTTTCCACCTCCCTGGCACATACTAAATGGTGGAGTGTCATAAACCACTTCTTCTATGACGCCAACTGTCTGCCATCTACAATCCAGCTTTGAGATCCCTTCCCAGAAGCCGTGATTTAATAACCACTACCGTGATTTATTTTTATATCTGCTTTTTCATGTTCACATGTGGCCGCAGTGTCATTTGGTATGTTATGAAAGATGTGTTCGAAGGTTTGTTTTAGTTTGATCAGTTTGTCATTGTTTGTAGCCATCAACTGTGTGATGGTTCGTTGAACAATTAAAAATCATCAGGTCTGATGTTTTGATAAGTTTTTTGTTAAAGGGTTTGAGACTCAGCCTTCAGAGCAGGTGACAAGGCGTCCCTGGGAACAGCGAGGGCTAAACTGTCTTGTGCCATTAAAGCAGTGAAGCACAGACATAGCAGAAGAATCCACATCAACTTCCAGGACAGCAGTGACATGCGATGCATGTAGCAGAGTGAGTAGTGGTTTTTGATATGGGCGACAGGGGTGGTTGCTCAGGGCAGCATCACGGGCATCTGCATAAGTAAGTAAAGTTTATTTATTAAGCACTTTTCATAGACAGGCCATCACAAAGCACTGTACACAAATATTAAAATAATCATAGAGTTAAGTCATGGAATAGACAATAAACACAATATAAAAAATTAAAAGTAAATAAAAATGTAAAATTTAAAAAGTGTTGATCAACAGAAAAAATGTTGCTCGTCATCAAGATTAACGCGATTAAACATTAAACAGGCAATTAATCCATCTGGACCACAGAATGACTCAAAGTCCCTGAAATGTCTCTGTCAACACATTTCGGGCAGTTTGTTCAAAGTTTGTCAATTCTGCACTCCAGATGGGTTGATTGCTTTCCAAATTTTAATTGTGGATGATGCCACCCACACTGGACCCACTGCAGTTTACCCCTCCACACTGGAGCCTGTCAGGGATGTGTGTTCAGCCCACTGCGGTTCAGTCTAACTCATAGCTGTGCAGAAATGCATAGTTCGAACCACATCATAAAATTCGCCAATGACATGACCGGGTGGGTCTTACCAGCAAGAACGATGAGTCAGCATACAGAGAGGAGGTGAAACAGTGAACGGACTGTTGCACAGTCAACAACCTGTCTCTGAAAGTGGACAAAACAGAAGACATGATTGTTAACTTCAGGAGAGCACAGACCGATTACTGCCCATTTAATATAAATGGATCCTCTGTGGAGATTGTCAAGATCACCAAATTCCTTGGTGTCCACCAGGGAAGAACATCTTCTGGTCCCTTAACACCAAGTCCATAACCAAGAAGGCCTAGCAGTGTCTCTACTACTCTGTACTGTACCACTGTACATGATTAAAATGACAATAAAAGCCACTAAGAAAATGCGGCACGGTCGGATTACTATTTTTCAACGAACAGACGGTTGAAGCTGTGTTCAGCTTAGAGAGTGTTATATTAGTTGCATAAAAGTAGTTGTTTATGTAATCCGGGCGCTACAGCTTTAAACAGTTGCACGCGCTCCCGTGGACGGCAATTACTGTCTGGCAGATTATCACATTTTTGCACAACACCTGGAGCTAAGGGGGCAAAACAATCGCATGAGTGCTGCTGTTTGACTGAGGAAGAATAAAGTAGTCGTGGTTAGCCAATCACATGACCACTTAAAGATGTGAGAGTGTGTGAGAGTGTGTAAATGTGTGTGTGAATGGGTGGATGACTGAATGTGTAAAGTGCTTTGGGGTCCTTAGGGACTAGTAAAGCGCTATACAAATACAGGCCATTTGTGGAATGTAAGTGTTTATAAAAATGAATGTAACACTTCCACATTTTTTAAAGGAGCCTTGTGTGATTTAGCTCTTTGTATTTTGTTCTGCACAGACAGTCCCCTAGCAGGGCCACACCCCCCAGGCCTGACGGCGCCTATAAACAAGTACTCAGACACACAGCCACCCACACACACATATGTACAAGCACAGAGAAGGGGAAGCAACACCAAAAATACATAATAATAACACAGGTCCATGACTGCCCAGGGGTCCTGGGTCGCCCAGTCCCAGGACCCTGACAAAACAAGGCAAAGTAAACAGTTTTTAAGGGTGAAATCTAGAGGAAATATCAAAAGTAGTTAAAAATGGCCAATTATCCCCTGGACCCCAGAGGGTTAAACATTTTTTTAAGTAAGGTAATACTGATTTTTCAAGTAATGAATTACTTTTAAAATTTTGTAACTCAGTTACTTTTTTGAAGAAGTAGCTATTATCTATAATTAATTACTTTTTCAAAGTAACTTGCCCAACACTGTTCAATCAAAATGGTGGAGAGTTCCAGATTGAAGCTCTGTGGGAGTAAAGCACTGAGAGGGACAATGGACAATGGACCCCCTAATGATCCTCTACCTAATCACATGGTGGGACTCTCCACCATTTGACCGTAGAACTGAAGAAGCTTCTCGGATGAGAGGCGAAACGTCTTCAAGCAACTTAAAGAAGTCCAGACGCTTTTCTTTCCAAGCTCCTTAAACTACTGTGACCTGGATGACTGAAAACCTTCATAGACAAAAAGCCACTTCACTTAATGTGACATGTTTTCTTCCACATTTTCTTTCTAACTCATAAGTAATCTGATAGGTTTGTAGCTTGAACCTATTCGCTGGAATGTTGAAGACAATATAATTACACAGCAAGCAAGACACGAAGTAGGCAAAGTTCTTCTTGTTACTCATGCATGAGGGAGACCTGCCTGGAGCCAAGTGTCGTTCCACCACTTGACCTCCGTCAGACTCTCAGCCAGGTTCCCCATAGCACTCCTTTTATAGGGCTTTGGAGTTGACGTCACGCCGCAATGCATTGTGGGAGCGCGGCACCATTTTCGGGGTCTACGAATTAAAACAAACACACTGTGTTGGAACGACGATTACAAGATGCTTAAAAAAGCTGCTCAATAGAGAATGGACTGTATAGAGACCGATTGCGTCCATAGGCGAAGCGGCGGTACTTGCAGAAAATAGCGTGCATTGGAAATGTGGACCCGTATGAAATACGGCCGTGGAGTAGAAACCCTGAAGACCAACCGCTATTGACGTAGCCTGATATATTTCATACCTTATCTGTGGAATCAGCGCGTACAAGTCGTCATTCAAACAAAGGTAAGTCAGCTCGAGTACAGCGTGTGAAATGCGTTTGATTTCCCTGCAAACATTCAGATTAGTGCAGCATAAATTCATTCATGAGGGGAAATTACAGTGAGAACATGTGGAGGCTGTTAGGTGGATAACATAGTGAGTTCAGTGCATTGATGAGACATTGTCCTGAAGGATTTAGTTATTCTTTATGGTTAAAGAAATTGCAATGATTTATTAATGTTTATTATAAATAATTCTAATTATACATCTTGCTTCCATATTTGTATCCTGTGTCACTAAAAATACATTTTATTTTAGTTTTATAGATTGATTAATGACCTGCAGAATCTCCTTATCACATTAAGTGATTCATAATTGTCACTTTATGCTTTCTCCATCTCTAAAGTGATGACATCCTTGCATTACATACTTTAGGTTCATTTTCTGCTGGCAGGTTTCTGACAGAACAGGCAGATTTAGACTATAACATGCAGCGCTCTATAGATGGACACATAAAGAAATGCGTAATTACATGTATGTGCTAACTTTCTAGACACTTTGTTACATTTATGATAAAGTAGATTAAACACATTTATGTCGGCCTTGGCTCATAGTTCTTGTCTTTAAATGAACTTTGTCTGTGTGTGTTTCAGGTGCTGCACTCTAAGACTGAATGAACCAGCATTGCAGCCATGGGTCACTGTGAGCATCACAGGGAAGGTTGAAGCCGCCCGCTGCACCTGTATGGCCGGAGTCACAGAGACCTGCACCCACGTCGCTGCTCTTCTGTCTAAAGTAGACGGAACAGTGTTGATCCGTGGCACAAGGACTGTTACAGATGAACCTGCATACTGGGTTTTGCTGGGTAATGTGACCAAGATACAGCCAGAGGTTGGCCATAAGATAGACGACTTCTCTTCAGCTGCCCAAAAAAGGCTCTTGATCAAAACATAGACAGACCATCTGTATTGAAAGGTAAAAGGAGCCTCAAAACAGAAAAATCCCACCTGCTGCTGTGGAGGAGTTGTCACTGCTATAATGCCATGATGTTTTATCTAGGGGTCTAGATTTATGCCTGTAGTGCACTGCTGTGTAAATAATTTGCATTTACTGAATATGTACTGACTTTGTCCCGCTGTTCAAATGTTGAATAAAGAAACAAACTAATTTTTGCCTCTTTTTTTTTTATTGAAACCACTTTATAGAGCATCACATCAGGTACAATGTAGAATCAATGTCATTTATAGTTTACAAATGACAAAATGTTCACACAAAATCATGACTGTTTATATGATATCACCCACTACTAACATTACTTTATTTACTATATCCTTTGAAAAAATACTGCTATTTATACAGCAAAAGACTTAAGAATATTTAACAGGAGCAGGTTTCATTTTCCCTGGTTTTATTATGACACTGTTCACCAAAACGCAGCAAACCTTCACCATCTTATCCAGGAGGGTCACCTCTTCACCCTGACATGGAAGAAGTAATCTGATTGGCATGGTGGTATGTTTGAAGCAGGTCCCTCGTGTAGCGCTGGAAACCAGTCCCGGTGTTTCATCCATTTCATCGGCTGGTTTGCTGCAATAATGCCAAATAATTAGCAACTCTATAAATAGAAGGTAGTTCTGCACTCAGTAGGATGTTTGTTCTAATTTGCTATGACCTCAGAGCGCATCAAAAATAAAACTAATAGGCTATAAAGAGTGATATGAACATATTTACAACTTACCGGAATGAAACTGTCTGGAGCACCAACAGATATTTGGAGATGGAAGAGAACTTCCGTCAGCTCGTCTCACAGCTGCTATCCAGACTAGACGCCTTCGTTTGGTAACATCGATACACGAGCTGCCTCATGTCGCTTCCAGGTTGGGAAAGAATTAAAAGATAAACCCTTTTCAAGCTTATTCTCTTGCCGGTCGTGCGATCGAACATTGCAGCCGACCACACAGCAAGAACGAACCATGGCTATGCTTTCGCTCCTTTTTCACTTAGACCCCCAAAATGGCGGATCGGGCCAAAATCCTTTCCACGCCCACCCCCGTGACATCACGCTCCAAAGCCCTATTGTGGTTACATGAATATGCATAGGTTCATTAAAAACGACGTCTACATACACACAAAGAGTACCGTGTGTGTGTGTGTGTGTGTGTGTGTGTGTGTGTTTGTGTGTGTGTGTGTGTGGGGTCAGAGTGTGACCCCATAAATGACTTCCCTAAACCTGCTGGTCTGGAAGTCCAGCGGTTCATCTAAACAAAAGGCACTTAGCCTAAAACAAACACAGCCACGTTAATCCTACCATAAAACAATAAAACAAGGTACGACCTCCCTCGTGCTCCCAGAGTGCTCTCTAATACTCACAAAGTTTGCAGACTATCACTACACAATTGATTATACACCTCTAAGCATATATGGTTAAATATTTAAATTAAAAAAAAAAAAAAATGTAACTGTAACTTCGGTCGTTGCTGTGCTTTTTGGAAGTCGAATTTCCCAGAGGAACCCACCCGAGGGATTAATAAAGTTCTATCTTATCTCTTATCTTATCTTATTTCTAAGCATAAATGACAATCAACAATACAAAACCTAACATAATCACTACAGTAACTGCATGAAATTATCAACAGTACCTCTTTTTCTTGTAGTTTTATAGACAATGTTTGCTACTTGTGGGTGAGTAGCTTTGATATCTGGTATGAAATATTTTGCAGTTACATATTGTCTGAGACATTATAGCTGTGTCCCAAAACGTCGGCTGCATCCTTCGGAGGACCCGACCTTCGCGGTCTACGTGGGCTGGGTCCTTCAAAGACCGAGAAGGCCGGAAGTGTGAGGCTTTGAAATGGGACGGTCTAGCTTTCAGATTTGCATCACCGCTGTCTCGGTGGGGTTTAATAAACTCGGCCGTCTGCTCCTTGCTATCTAAAATATAACAGGACGCTGGCATAAATTCTCGACCATCTCACACTTCTGTTTAATCAGTTTTCTGTTTGACGTTTATTCAGCTGTGTGAAAACCAAGGAGGAACCCACCCGGGGGATTAATAAAGCTTTATTTAATCTAATAATCTAATAACTTTGATCTCAGCCAAATCGATTTACTCCGGAACAAATAAAACACAGAAAAAAGGCAAACAATTACATTTTTTAGTTATCCGAGTGACTTATATATCATGTTTATCGTGTTTAACCTGAGTAGCGAAAGAGCGGGGGACTGTAAACGATGAAGCCGGGAGTCCGCTGCTCTCACCGGCTCGAGTGACCATTGAACCCCCCGGCTTGCTATCAAGCGGGTGGGTAACAGACGTCTCCGAAAACGTCGGCACACTTTTGCAAATATGCGATGTCTTGATAAACCAAGCAGATATTTGTAAATTACACAGCTACTTTCTCGCCTGAAAATATGTTAAAAGTTTATTTTGTGACCCAGAAAGATTAATAAGACCAATTTTAAAACTTAGTAGTGGCCGCCATTGTTGGAAACTGGAATTGGCTCGACCCCGCGATGAATTTTGGGATATGGTGGGCCACGAAGGACACACCTGACCCATCCTTCAAATTCGGGGAAATGAAGGACACATTTGTCGGCCGCATTTTATTATTTTTTTGGTGAACTTTATTTATAAACAACAGTATAACATACAAAGCATCATCATTAATCTGAATATGTTATATCCTCCGTTGAGCGTTACAACGAGAAAAGAAAAAAAGCAAAAACAAAACAATAAACACAAAGCCAAAAAGAGTTAACAAAAGAAAGAAAGAACAGTCATTGAAGGATTTGAAATCAAAGGCAAAAAAAAATATGAACAAAGAAAGGGGCAATTTGTCGGCCACATTTGAAGGCGTCGACGAATTGGGACAGCCTTTGTCGCCTGGCTGTGACCTAATCGGCCTTCAAATGCGGCATTGGGACACAACTTATGTGTTTCTGTCCTTCTGTTTGTTGTTGGATTTGTGGAGCTATAATTCGGCAATAATTTTTCTTGAAAGTTTTTCTTGGCACTGATTCTTTTTACTCATGCCAAGGTAATCTATATTACTTCTATATTATTTATTCATTAAATGTTAGTCCCATGTAAAATGTGGTTCTGACTGGAAAATGCTGTCATGTTGTCATGTGACCTATCGCATGTGATTTAAGGTGGCACCACCCTGCATTTCATTGGCTGTATACCAATTCAGCATCTGCAGCCTTAAAGTGCACAGCCTTAACGGTCCACAAGGGCCACGTACTCAAAGACCACTAAGGCTGGAAGTTGGAGACTTGTGAAATGGGACGGCCTAGCCTCCATCATGCTGCCCAGGTTGTCTAGCAACCATGATACTAACAGCTGGAAACGTTTCATACAGCTTTGTTTGACAGAAATGAAGGAGAACATATTTTGTTCATTTGTTTGTTTGTTTGTTTTTATATGAGCTTTGTGTGATTTGATAAGTATCTGAGGCATCCTACTTTGGTAATGTAGATATAATATGGCCAATAATAAAGTTATTATTATATTTATCATTACAACAGGTTGAACTGTGCACTCGTCGTATGTCACTGGAGAGTGGCATTAGTCGAACATCCCTTCGACGGATATTAGCTACTCACAAATGGCACCCTTACAAACTCCAGCTACTGCAGCATCTCAACGAGGATGACCCAGATCGGCGCACAGAATTTGCAGAATGGGCAAAACAAAAATTGGAACAGGACCCTCAGTTCACGCAGAAGATTTTGTTCAGTGATGAGGCAAACTTTTATGTGAATGGTGAAGTTATCAACAAAACCACCACTATTGGTCTGACACTAACCCACATTGGATGGATCCCTCCAAGACGGTTGGAACGACAAAATTGATGGTTTGGTGTGGTATGGGGTACAACGATAGTGGCTCCATTCTTCATCAATGGAAACCTCAAGGCCACTGGATATTTGAAATTGCTACATGATGATGTGTTTCCCTCTTTATGCACTGAAGCTGGCACGTTCCCTGAGTTTCAAAGCTTCATAGAACTGAAACAAACATTTATTTTTAGCTCCATTCTGCTGCTGATACATACTTCAGGTTTCTGAATATTAAACTTGTTGCTGCATTTCATAGTGTTTAACTTGAAGGCCCTGAGTACTTTCTCCCACACTGAAAACACTGGGATGATAAAATTATTTGAACATTACCTAATAAGACTGATTCAGGACAGACAATTAGCTATTCTAAACTTTCCCAGCAGTCCTTCACAAACAGGGAACAGTCTGTCTATTCTCTCCATCTGTCAGCTGCTGCTGGCTCTTCCTCCTCCTCTTCCTCACACACTGCTGAGTTTGTCCTGGTGGATCATCAGGTGTGCAAAGCCTCACAGATGATGTGCAGCAGTGGGTCCCTCAGTCTGTCCTCACTCTGGACACTTGCAGTCGTCACACATGGAAATCAAATGTGTGATAAGCTGCAGGATTCAAACACAAGTGTAACTTATAAATACATGTTCCTACTTTTATTCCACAATCAGAGAGAAAGAAACAGAGAGAGAGTGCAGGACAGACAGACAGGTGACAGTCTCAGGTGTATACACTGCTACACAACAGCACCAGAGAAGGAGGATTTAGTGTTTGTGTTATTACGAGTGCTAAACAAGAAGAGTTCTCAGATGGTACAGTGGACACATGTGTGACTGCTGTGATTAAAGCATCTTTCTTTCAGCTTAACGAGTGAACTGTCAGCTCCTTTGAATCCTGCTTGTGCCGTGATATTCAGGACTGCAAACCGAGCAGCATCACTGACTTTCAGCTTGTTGTGTTTGTGGATGTATGACTGACTTTAATTATCCATAAAAGTAAAGTAAAGGCTTTAAACCAAGTTAGTACAAACATCGCTAATGTCACATAACTTTGCCGACATGTGGCCAACAGTTATATTTTAATGTTCTTCATTATTAAACATTCGCACATAAATAAGTGACATAATATTCAGTACTTACTTTTGAAAGTTTACTCTTCAGCTGCCCCACTTCAGCCATTCACCATTTTTTTCAGCAAAATTATCCACACCCACCGCCGCGCTATGAAGTCTGGCATACAGTGGGGCAAAAAAGTATTTAGTCAGCCACCGATTGTGCAAGTTCCCCCACTTAAAATGATGACAGAGGTCAGTAATTTGCACCAGAGGTACACTTCAACTGTGAGAGACAGAATGTGAAAAAAAAAATCCATGAATCCACATGGTAGGATTTGTAAAGAATTTATTCGTAAATCAGGGTGGAAAATAAGTATTTGGTCAATAACAAAAATACAACTCAATACTTTGTAACATAACCTTTGTTGGCAATAACAGAGGTCAAACGTTTACTATAGGTCTTTACCAGGTTTGCACACACAGTAGCTGGTATTTTGGCCCATTCCTCCATGCAGATCTTCTCGAGAGCAGTGATGTTTTGGGGCTGTCGCCGAGCAACACGGACTTTCAACTCCCGCCACAGATTTTCTATGGGGTTGAGGTCTGGAGACTGGCTAGGCCACTCCAGGACTTTCAAATGCTTCTTACGGAGCCACTCCTTTGTTGCCCGGGCGGTGTGTTTTGGATCATTGTCATGTTGGAAGACCCAGCCTCGTTTCATCTTCAAAGTTCTCACTGATGGAAGGAGGTTTTGGCTCAAAATCTCACGATACATGGCCCCATTCATTCTGTCCTTAACACGGATCAGTCGTCCTGTCCCCTTGGCAGAAAAACAGCCCCATAGCATGATGTTTCCACCCCCATGCTTCACAGTAGGATGGTGTTCTTGGGATGCAACTCAGTATTCTTCTTCCTCCAAACACAACGAGTTGAGTTTATACCAAAAAGTTCTACTTTGGTTTCATCTGACCACATGACATTCTCCCAATCCTCTGCTGTATCATCCATGTGCTCTCTGGCAAACTTCAGACGGGCCTGGACATGCACTGGCTTCAGCAGCGGAACACGTCTGGCACTGCGGGATTTGATTCCCTGCCGTTGTAGTGTGTTACTGATGGTGACCTTTGTGGTTCTGGGATCTTTGCTCACCGTTCTCATGATCATTTTGACCCCACGGGATGAGATCTTGCGTGGAGCCCCAGATCGTGGGAGATTATCAGTGGTCTTGTATGTCTTCCAGTTTCTGATGATTGCTCCCACAGTTGATTTTTTCACACCAAGCTGCTTGCCTATTGTAGATTCACTCTTCCCAGTCTGGTGCAGGTCTACAATACTTTTCCTGGTGTCCTTCGAAAGCTCTTTGGTCTTGGCCATGGCGGAGTTTGGAGTCTGACTATTTGAGGCTGTGGACAGGTGTCTTTTATACAGATGATGAGTTCAAACAGGTGGCATTCATACAGGTAACGAGTGGGAGACAGAAAAGATTCTTACAGAAGACGTTACAGGTCTGTGAGAGCCAGAGATTTTCCTTGTTTGAGGTGACCAAATACTTATTTTCCACCCTAATTTACGAATAAATTCTTTACAAATCCTACCATGTGAATTCATGGATTTTTTTTTCACATTCTGTCTCTCACAGTTGAAGTGTACCTCTGGTGCAAATTACTGACCTCTGTCATCATTTTAAGTGGGGGAACTTGCACAATCGGTGGCTGACTAAATACTTTTTTGCCCCACTGTATGTTGGGCCATGAAGGATACGCCGACCCATCCTTAGAATTCAGGGAAATGAAGGAGGCATTTGAGGGCCGTATTTCAAGCAGTGTTTGAATTGGGACAGCCTTTGTTGCGCGGCTGTGACGTAATCGGTCTCAAAATGCGACCATTGAGGCTGCAAACTGTCATAATTCGGCCGTGTGGCAGGCAGGATGAGGACCCAAATTGCAAACTCACAGACACGGGGGATAAACTCAAAATGCAGCTTTATTGCTGACAGGTGATAAACAATAACGATGATACAAAAGCAATGCAAAACTACACTAAACTGGGAAAAGCTAAAGTAACATATACCGGAAGACACGGGGAAAACCACACACGGCATGAGGGAGAACGCGACGCCGAACAGAGGGAGACTCAGACAGAAATACACAGAGGGTAAACGAGGAAAGTGGGCACACACGGGGAACACAGGTGACACTGATAATCATAACGAGACAGGGCGGGGTGAACTGAACATGACATGTACAGGCACAGAGGTTCAGACAGGAGGAGAGAGAGCACGGGGAAAACACAGACATAACGGGCTGGGGAAACATGAAACAACCACAAAGGGAGACGAGGGCTCATAGATACACAGAGGGGCACACAGGGGGTAAAAGCCATGAAGGGAAAACACTTAGGGAACAACACAACAGGGCAACTCAGAAAACATGGCCTAAATAAGGAACGAAATATAAAAATACAAGGAACTAAGAATACTGGGCCCACATGGCCCAGGACCATGACATCACCCCCCCCCCTAAAGGGCTGGCTCCCGACAGCCCAAACCCGAAAAACAAAACAAAAACGGAAAACAACCCACCCAGGGCGGGAGGCGGGGGACCAGGACGGAGGGACCAGAACGGGAAACAAAACAAACAACAGAAAACACAGGAGCACATGACCATAGTCCAAATAAAGTTCAGGGGGCCGACCCAGAGCCCACAGGCACAAGAGTTCACGGGTCACACGGTCGGGGGGCCGACCAGGCGGGTGGCACAGGTGACAGAGCTGGTCCGGAGGCCGGCCGTGCGGAAGGCAGCGGCGGCGGCGAGGGAGACGACGGAGCAGTTCAGGAGGCCGGCCGCGCGGAAGGCAGCGGCGGCTCTCCAGTGTCAGGCGTGCTGGCCATGGCCCGGTGGGCACAGGACCAGACGAAGCACAGGCTGAGGCTGGACCAGACGGAGCACAGGCTGAAGACTCAGAGGCTGGGCCAGACGAGGACGAAGACTCTGAGGCTGCAGCTGACGAAGCACAGGCCGGAGCTGCAGCTGACGAAGCACAGGCCGGAGCTGCAGCAGACGAAGCACAGGCCGGAGCTGCAGCAGACGAAGCACAGGCCGGAGCTGCAGCAGACGAAGCACAGGCCGGAGCTGCAGCAGACGAGGCACAGGCCGGAGCTGCAGCAGACGAAGCACAGGCTGGAGCTGGACCGGGAGGAGCAGAAGCCAAAGCTGGACCAGGCGAGGCAGAGGTGGCCGCAGGTGGCGGCTGGACAGGCTCCTCGGGCCCTCCAGCGGTGACAGGAGGCTGAACGGGCCCCTCGGACCCTCCAGCTGACGAGGCATGAGGCTGGACGGGCTCCTCGGACCCTCCAGCGGAGACAGGAGGCTGAACGGGCCCCTCGGACCCTCCAGCTGACGAGGCATGAGGCTGGACGGGCTCCTCGGGCCCTCCGGCGGAGACAGGAGGCTGAACGGGCCCCTCGGACCCTCCAGCGGAGACGGGCGGCTGAACGGGCCCCTCGGACCCTCCAGCTGACGTGGCAACAGGCCGGACGGGCTCCTGGGGCCCTCCAGCTGACGTGGCAATAGGCCGGCTGCGTTCACATGACATCTTATAGGTATCAGTCCAGAAACAAACAGGTGTGAGATGTCTTGAGGCAGAGACCAGCCCAGTCACTGCAAGACTCATGTTAGTTGACATAAGAGGTTCAGAAACAGAAAGCCCTGTGTCTACATTCCGCCCTTCAGACTCAATCAATGACATAACGTTATGGCACAGGTAAGCAGGGTCAGCCACAGGGAAAACAAGGATTACTATATTACCCACAAAAACATGACTTAAACCTCCAGGGGGAAGTCCCTGGGTGAACATGAGATATTCAGATATGGATCTGGGTGATGAGAATTGACCAGTCTGATAGCGGTAAGTGGTACATTGACTTGGGACCACGCTAGAGGTGGACTGTAACTCAAGGGTGTTATGTAGAGTGTATGGTGAAATGGGTACGGATAATGCTGTGCTAGCAACCATAGCCGAGACGGGTGACATTTCCGGCTGTGTGCTGGTGTTAACATTAACCTTGGGACTCAAAACCCTGTCCGATAATGTGCTCACAGAAACCTCGGAGAACTGTGTCAAAGTAACTCCGTGAGGGGACGCTACATGGTCATTAATAGTGGAATTGTATCCCCTGGTCTCAGACTCAATCCTCTGAGTAGAGGCGGCAGGGATGGAGGTAAACAGTCCAAAAACACCCTGCTCACGACTGTGGGGAAAACAGAATTTAGGTGGGGACATTTCACAGTTCGTGTTACCCTGATTAGAATCCCTGCTGTCACCTTTAAGTCCCAACATGAGGTCATGACCAGCATTCTTATTTTTAAGTTCATTGGACACAGGAGCAGCAGGCAAAACATGATCACACCTCGTCTCACCCTCCGTTCTTATATGCTCTGCGACATGACCCTCCTCTAAAAAGTCCTCACTCGCTGTGAAAGCACAAGTGTCTACTTTAAGCACCTCATAGGTGAGCAGAGCAGACTCAGGAAGGGAGGCGTTAGCCACAGGCAACTCAGCTTTAGATGGAACCCCAGGCGAAGCAACGGACAACGGAGGAAATTCCTCCCCCCCTCTTGTCACACAATTAGCTTTCAGGTCTGTGGAGGTCTCCCTCCCTCTAAGTATTATACCAGAGGTCCCTGCCAAATCACTAGGTCTGTCTACGGGTGTCTTCGGGGCAAAATCTCTGGGCGGCGGCCCGGTTAGCGCTGTATTACTCAGCTTACAGTTAGCACTGGCTGTCTCTGAAATAATGTCATTGTTTTCGCTGCAAGAAAAACACGGAACAGGGGATTCCCCGGTCGGCTCAGAGGCTGGACCGTCAAACTCCTGTTCCGGTGGCGGTGACGAGAACACAGGCTGAGGTTCTCCAGTGCTGGGATTTACAGTCTGTGTGGGTCTTACTCCCTGTTCATGGAAGCCAGACGAACTGACCACATCAGTCACAGTACTGGAGTCCGCCGCCTCCACACTATGTGTCTCCTTTAATGGTGACCCTTGAATCTGTAAACTTGAATCTAGTTCCTCTTCTACGGCTTCAACGAAGGCTGGTGATGGGAGAGTGCGTTCACTCACCTCCGGTTGTCGCGCAGCGCGACGGGGACGCGAACGCCGTTTCTGCTTGACTGCAGCTCCCGATGAACCAGACAACGGCGCTCCATGCGCGCTGGGCGGCGTCGCAGAGGCTGGTGAACTGGGTGCTGATGGAGCGGTAGATGAGAGTTCCTGGAAGCTCAGGGGACCCCCGAGAGCCAGGCGGGTTCCCCGGAAGATCTCCTCATAGTCAGGAGCTAGCCACGGCTTCCACCGGAGCTCTTCATCCAGTTGATCGCATGCTGCACGCTGCCGCTCCTCCAGGTCGAAATCCATGACCTCCCCCGCATCCTCGTGTGGCTCGTTGGAGGGCGAAACATGCCGTAGCGCTGGGCGACGGCGACGCGAACGCCGCTTCCTCTTTGAGGTGGTCGTGGATGAAACTTTGATTTCTGTGGCGACCGGCTCCTCGTCTTCTGACCACATCCGTGCCAGATAGGAAGCGGAAGACGGGTAGGTCGGTCGAGGCGGTGAGGGTGAACGACTGAGCTGCGACAGCGAAGTGGAAACCGGCGAGTAGAGGGACGGCGCCAGCGTAGAGGAGTGTGGTGCCGTGGCGAACTTCAGCGTGCCGACTTGTATGCTTACAGCAGGCGGAGGGGAGGCTGCGCGGCCACGGGGCTGTGGTGACGCAGTCCGCACACCGGACCGCTGATGCTGCCGAGGGCAGGCTGGGAGGATGGTGCGGAGGAAGTCCGAGATCAGAGGGGGTAGCGCCTCCCATAACCAGGGAAAAACCGTGACGCTTGTCCCCAACGAGTAAAGTAACTCCTCCCTCTCCTCCTCACTAGAGCTTCGGCTCCACTGGTAGCATAACGACTCCACCGCTTGGATTACATCTCTGCCAGGAGTCGCTGGGTCCATATCGTGGTCGCGTTCTTCTGTCATAATTCGGCCGTGTGGCAGGCAGGATGAGGACCCAAATTGCAAACTCACAGACACGGGGGATAAACTCAAAATGCAGCTTTATTGCTGACAGGTGATAAACAATAACGATGATACAAAAGCAATGCAAAACTACACTAAACTGGGAAAAGCTAAAGTAACATATACCGGAAGACACGGGGAAAACCACACACGGCATGAGGGAGAACGCGACGCCGAACAGAGGGAGACTCAGACAGAAATACACAGAGGGTAAACGAGGAAAGTGGGCACACACGGGGAACACAGGTGACACTGATAATCATAACGAGACAGGGCGGGGTGAACTGAACATGACATGTACAGGCACAGAGGTTCAGACAGGAGGAGAGAGAGCACGGGGAAAACACAGACATAACGGGCTGGGGAAACATGAAACAACCACAAAGGGAGACGAGGGCTCATAGATACACAGAGGGGCACACAGGGGGTAAAAGCCATGAAGGGAAAACACTTAGGGAACAACACAACAGGGCAACTCAGAAAACATGGCCTAAATAAGGAACGAAATATAAAAATACAAGGAACTAAGAATACTGGGCCCACATGGCCCAGGACCATGACACAAACAGCCATTGTATAATGAGCAAATGCAAGTGTGCTCAAAACACCATGTAGTAGATGTGATGAATAGGGAATGTGAAGTTTTGGTGTGATGACTGTTGAGTTTTCTTCTACAATAATTGACAATAAACAACAGATGTTGGCCTTATTTGGGACAAAGCACTCAATCAAGTTTTCCAGCATGTACTTAAACCACCTCTTAAAACTGGAAAACAGTCAAAGCCAACCAAACTTCTTTTGCCACAAAGTAACTGTGAGTATGCTGTTTAACATGTTTGCACATCAAACTGTTGACACACAAAAATGTTTGGACTGGACACTGAAAGTGAATGCTTAACATTTCCAATAACTTTTACTGAAAACTGAAATAAAACTAAATCTTTTTGTCTCTGAATTTTTCGTGAAGTCTAACTGATGCTGAACTGTGATGCTGAGTGATCTCAGTGAACAGTGAGTAGAGTGTTCTTGTGACTGGCTTTGTGGTGGGAGTGGAGCATTTAGTTGACATTACATCATAATTTACAGATAAGATGGGAGGTTGCCCAATATAAAGTGCTCTGCACATTGATACAATAGATGTCAGTCTTCTGCATTTCTAAATCATTCTATTTATATAAATAGGAGCTTAGACTGCAGTATTCCTAAAGGTAATGAAAAGCTGATTCCTTCCAAGTTGTGTGCCAAGAGAGAAGAGGGCAGGAAGAGGTTGAGGAGACAGGAAAAAAAGGAGGCTTTTCAGTAAGACCAGCGTGTCTGTGTATGTGGAGCCGAGTGGCTGGCTGATGTTACTCTTGGCCAGTCTGAGTGTTAGTAATTGCTCAGTGAGAGTGCTACAGGGTTTTCCTGTGTAAACAACAGCTGAAAGGTGACCTTTGGTATTCAAGCTAACTGTGATGCCACAGTCACTGATTTAATTTATTAACATTATGATTCTCTACAGTATTACTCAATAAAAATCCAAAAACCTCTAACAAAACACAGTACATGCAAACACATTGCACGTAATGTCAAAGGTCAGTCAAAGGTCAAATTCCATAAAATAATAAATAAAAAAAATCTATAATAAGGCATAAAAAAATTTAACCTTTAACTTGAGTTTATTGGCCCACATTTCTATTGGGTTGTTAAAAAAGTCTTTTTATATTTTGAAATACTAACTGGGTTTAATTAATACAGTATTTTATATGATTTAATTTTCAATCAACTGTTAGTTTACATATACAGCAAGCTGTATAATTTTAATATATTATAAGACCAAATTAAAAGTTCATCTTATTTTAATCCAACTCCTGGAAGTGCAGATTTCCTGCTGTATATAAATGATGGTCAAAGGAGCGGCTACAAAGTTGGGTTTCCACAGGTTGCTGACTCTACGTTAAACTGTGAAAGCGTCACGACCACTGCTGCTGTTGTGTTATCAGTGTGTGTGTGGGCTAAATGTTGTCAAAAGAATGTGACAAGCCACAATTTCTTTCAATATACATTTAATGGATTTTGGAAGCAAAAAAAGAGTAAATGAATTCTATTATTAGCGTTTAATTCTGATGCATATTCATTTCATATTAATTAAATAAAACATAAGATTGAAAGAAATCATCAGTTGGTTTTGTTTAATTAATTCAAATCAATTTTAACTATGAAGTGCTAAATCACAGCAACAGTCACTTCAAGGTACTTTTTATAAGGTATTATAAGAAAGAGACCATACAATATTGCAGAGAAAATCTTTCCAAACCAAACAACATCCTTTGAACAAGCACTTGGTGACAGTGGGAAAGAAAATCTTTAAGCCTAATCTTAAAAATTATAGACTGTGTCGGCCTTCAGAGTCCAAACTGGAAGCTGGTACCACAGAATAGGGGCCTGAAAAATAAAGGCTCTACCTCCCACTATACGTGTAAATACTCTAGGAACCACAATAAGCCACAGCCTGAGAGTGAAATGTTCTAATGGGGACAGTAGCGGTTTTTGATACGGGCGACACGGGGCGGCATCACAGGCATCGGCAAAAAAAAAAAAAAAAATGCTCGTACTTGTGCTCGTGCTGCCCCAACATCATTGGGAATGGCATAGGCACCGATCGGTTTTCTATCACCCATTTGCTGGGAGTAAGGGCGCCCTCCGTTTGCGAGGTGCACCTGCTGCGTCTAATAACCAGCTCGCAAAATGAAACAAAATAAAAAATAAGCCAAAAAACCAACAAACACCAGACATTTTGATACAGACTTGTAATAATTGTGATAATGTAATGTAATAATTTGCACCGATGTTTTTTCGAAATTCTGTGTGCGAAAAGTGAGCGCGAGAGACCTCGGTGCGCCTGCTCGCTGCTGAAGTCAAATTAAACTTTATTGTCATCTCCGCTACATACAGTCCAGTATAGAGAGAGACGAGACGACGAGGCTCCAGTTACAGCAGTGGAAGTAAACAAACAATAAATATAAGAAGAGTAAGAAAATAAATATAACTTTAGGACTCGGGGTAAAGGGATCAATAACAATTTAAAATTTATAATTTACAGTTTGATGATTTAAAGTCTCACACACAACCCGTCGAAAGGGGAGGGGGCCCTGCTGCTTCCAAATAGAGCACATTTCATTCATAATGTTGTAAATCCAAGCCCATTATGTATTCATGATTTGAATCCTGGGTTGTGTGAAATCCCGGAAATAAACCCTAGACAAAGTGAATCTGTGAACTAAGGTGTAGGTCTAGGTTATGTTGTGGTGGTGCTAGAAAGTCATTAAGATCAGATGGGTTCTGATTATTCAAGACCTTGTGTGTGAGGAGAAGGATTTTTAAATTAGATTCTAGATGTAAAAGGGAGAAAATGAGGAAAAGTCAATATGGGAGAAATATGTTCTCTCTTTCTACTCCCTGTCAGTACTCTTGATGCAGCATTTTGGATCAACTGAAGTTTTTTAATACAGGTTTTAAGGACAGCTTGATAATAATGAATTACACTCTAGATTTAATGATGGTATCACATAGAGTTTCTGTATTACTCTGAGACGGAATGTTTCTAATGTTAGAGATAAAGCAAATAGAAGACATTGGAGGACATATTCTGGTCAAAAACAACTTGAAGTTTCCTTGGAGTTAATGGAGGTCAAGATAATGCCATCCAGTGTAAGTATGATATTTCAGAACAAATCTAGCTGATGTTGTATTGGTATAACAATCAGTTGGAGGGAAGGACCATCTGGTGAGTGAACTGTGATGGGGATAGAGGGATTTGGTTGTTGGTCTGAGGTTGGAGGTGGAGGTGAACAGAAAGTAGACTGCAAATGAGAAATTTAGCTGAAGTGGAGTTTAAGTGATGAGCATTTGTTGTTGGATAAGAAGCATTTATGGTTTGAAAAGCAAGAGAAACAGACCTGCTGGAAGAAGCAGACGCAGTATGATGCACTTCCATCTTCACTTCCTAATAATGAATTTTCATCTCCACTTTGCAATGATGCACTTCCAACTCTGCCTATTGCTGCCACAATTCCAGCTCCACCTACTCCTAATGCACATCCAGCTCCACCTGCTGGTAATGCACGTCCAGCTCCACCTGCTGCCAATGCACTTCCAGCTGCATGTGGTAGAAGGTGGGCCATAGGAAGAGGGACCTATGTGGTTGTGAAAAGGCCAGTAGTGGAAGTCAGATGTGGTAGAGGGTGGGGCAGATGTGGTAGTAAGACAAGGAGATGTAAATGTGAAAAGGCCAGTTAAGGTGGAAGGGACAGATGCAGTAATGAAAGGCCCAGATGGAGTTGAAATTGTGCTAAAATTATGCTAAAAAATCCATTACATGCAGAAGTGTTGCCTCTATTGAATTCATATTGTTTTGAGAATGTACTATAAAAATGTTATGTTTATATAACATATTTTATAAATATCAGTTATAAAATGTTGTAAACCCCCCTTTTTTTAACAAGTAAAAAAAAGCCTTTGTAAATGTAAAAGTAAACTTGAAAGCTGTGCAGTTTGTGATTTTTGTAAACTTGCATCACTTAAATTATTGTAACAAAGTTCTTACCATCTCTTCTCTCTTGAAACCTGGATAAACTAGTGTCCATACAGAAGGTGTAACAAGACAGTCAGTGAGGAACAAGGTGGTCTTTCATAAATATAAAATTAACCTAAACAGGATGTTTTGTAGCCAATGAGTCAAAGTGGATTTGCGCACTACAATTTTCCAGAATCCAAATGAAGTTTCACAGGCAGCATTACTCATATCCAGTCAAACTGCAGCCTTTATTTGATATTGTTTTAAAATAATGAAATTTACTTTAAATAAATAAATAATTTTTAAAACATTTTCTAATAATTAGAAACGCTAACTCAATCTGGGGCTATAAATTATATGTTTAGTTTAGGTTTTTTTTTTTTTGTTAGTCTAATTTAAATTAGCTTTGAATAATGGGATTTTCATCTGTGGCATTAAGGGTGAAAGGGGGTGAAAATGTAATCTAAAGCTCCTTTTCCATTAGTACCTACTGGGACTCACTTGCTAGGGATTCGTTGACACAGATCGACTGGTTTTCCATTACAATCCAGTAGTACCTAATCTGTGTGGTTGTTGTCATAGCAACTCGTCCAATCATCCCGCAACATAATTAACTCATTCACTGCCATTGACGTCTATAGACGTCAATTGAAAACATACGTTGACTCATGGCTGGCAGTGAATGAGTTAATATGCAACACGAACACTAAAAAACAGGTGAATGTCGAGGCAAGAATATTCCTGCTGCTCGGTCTGTGGGTTTTTGTTAGACTTGAGGATCACTTCCCTCATTGCCCGGTTTCAAAAATGGCAGTTTTAATTTTCGTGAACAAGACGCTCTCATGACTAGTCGAGAGATGGTGCTGACCAGCAAATCAGTGGCATACTGTCTAAGAACGTCACATTTTAGTACCTGCTCAGCTCACTTGGAACCCTGGGAGAACAGGTACTATGACCTAATGGAAAACCCTGAAAATCATGGCGAACCGTGTCAAGTCGACCCAACTAGGTACTGATGCAAAAGAGCAACACATTCTCACTCCCAAAGCGTAACATTTTACGCTAGGTGACAAATCCTCAGTATATTACATGTGGCATGGCAGTCTATTAGAAAACTTGAGAACCGTTTCCAATGAATCTACACATGTACATTTTTCTTTTACTTAAATTGCTTTGGTAAACACTATCTGACATCATTAAAGTGTTAGCTACGGTTAGCAATAAGGTTTGGGTTAGGGATGGAATACATGGCTGGATTGTGTTTTACCGTGGGAGCATCATTCTACTGAAAATCATCCATAACCTGGCGCTTAGCAGAAGGACGCAGAAGGTCGCCTTTCGCGTTCCTCAGCAACGCATCTGTCACGGTCTGGCTGGGGCAGACCGTATGTGTTGCAGAGGAGGACTCAAACGCAGACCAAAACGTAGTGTGGATAAACAAAACAAGCCGTTTATTGAGGCTAGCAATGAGGGTAAAAATAATCGGGCATCGGTGAAAACTAAACAATAACCTAAACTGGGTGAACTAATAACAAAACATGAAAAAGCTTAACCATAGTGAACTGACATGGGTACCTGGGGATGAGACATGGATGAGCAGACGACCTGACAATGGCATGCAGAAAACAAAGGGCTTAAATACATACATGAGGTGATCAGGGGAGGTGGAGACACATGGGGGAAACAGCTGACAGACATAAACCTAATGACAGGACCAGGAGAGGAAAGCTAAATACAATAAACAAAGAACACATGACATTGTCAGAATAAAACAGGAAATACTAAAACTAAAACATGACAACACAACTTAACAGACCTAATATGTGATGAATAAATACAAAACCCCAAAACATAGAAAACCCAGGAACAATAACTGCCTAAACTAAAGGCAGATAGGAAATAACACAAACTAAATCACATAACAAAATGAGACAAATACAAACATGAACTCAGAGCGCTGGGTCAGAGACCCATCGGGACTTGGCCAATCGTCTCTTTATTACACCTTGGAAGTAAGAACGGGCTGAAAAGAGGCTTAATGCATTCATACAGTGCTTTTGTGGGTGTACTGGCCCCTCCAAAGTGCTTTTAAAAGTTACACTTTATGTATCAAGGCACCAATGTAGTCCCTCATCTCAGTATTAACTTTGCTCCTTATGTGCACTGTATATAGTCATTCCAGTATTTAGGTTTTCCCCCATTATCCTTTAGAGACCAGCAGGTCCCTGTCTCTGGGCAAAATCTACTTTGTCATGACAATACCATGACGAAAGTCTTCCTTTGTCATGATATTGTCATGCTGACCTTTGAATTTCGTCACCATCTAAAAAAGAAATACAGAATGTCCCTGAAACCTTGGACTGTCTCACACTGGTGTAGATACAGATAACATTTGACCCAGAAAAGTCACATTCGTAGCACCTGTGCAATACTATGAAATTTTAAATATTTCCATTTTTATGTATTTTGGTTTAAACTAAAAGAATTCATTAAATTCCAGGCTAAAAGAACAAAACTTAAGTTGGTTTTATTTTTATTATCATGCTCAATTTCTTCGAAGGAAGTACAGGAGAAATATCTATTGTTTAAAACGATTTAATTTACTTCGGCAGTTGAAATTACCAGTTACAGCACTGGACCTCCTGTTTGTGTGTGTCCTATGTTCAACTTTAGAGATGTGATGTGTATATAAAAATAAATTTTAAAAAAACAGCTTTATTTAATAATTTTAAATTCTAATCAAATGTCAAAACTAGTCAAATTTGACTCAAACAGGCATAAAGGCATACAGGCATACAAAAGTATTTAGTCAGCCACCGATTGTGCAAGTTCCCCCACCTAAAATGATGACAGAGGTCAGTAATTTGCACCAGAGGTACACTTCAACTGTGAGAGACAGAATGTGAAAAAAAAATCCATGAATTCACATGGTAGGATTTGTAAAGAATTTATTCGTAAATCAGGGTGGAAAATAAGTATTTGGTCAATAACAAAAATACAACTCAATACTTTGTAACATAACCTTTGTTGGCAATAACAGAGGTCAAACGCTTACTATAGGTCTTTACCAGGTTTGCACACACAGTAGCTGGTATTTTGGCCCATTCCTCCATGCAGATCTTCTCGAGAGCAGTGATGTTTTGGGGCTGTCGCCGAGCAACACGGACTTTCAACTCCCGCCACAGATTTTCTATGGGGTTGAGGTCTGGAGACTGGCTAGGCCACTCCAGGACTTTCAAATGCTTCTTACGGAGCCACTCCTTTGTTGCCCGGGCGGTGTGTTTTGGATCATTGTCATGTTGGAAGACCCAGCCTCGTTTCATCTTCAAAGTTCTCACTGATGGAAGGAGGTTTTGGCTCAAAATCTCACGATACATGGCCCCATTCATTCTGTCCTTAACACGGATCAGTCGTCCTGTCCCCTTGGCAGAAAAACAGCCCCATAGCATGATGTTTCCACCCCCATGCTTCACAGTAGGTATGGTGTTCTTGGGATGCAACTCAGTATTCTTTGTCCTCCAAACACGACGAGTTGAGTTTATACCAAAAAGTTCTACTTTGGTTTCATCTGACCACATGACATTCTCCCAATCCTCTGCTGTATCATCCATGTGCTCTCTGGCAAACTTCAGACGGGCCTGGACATGCACTGGCTTCAGCAGCGGAACACGTCTGGCACTGCGGGATTTGATTCCCTGCCGTTGTAGTGTGTTACTGATGGTGACCTTTGTTACTTTGGTCCCAGCTCTCTGCAGGTCATTCACCAGGTCCCCCCGTGTGGTTCTGGGATCTTTGCTCACCGTTCTCATGATCATTTTGACCCCACGGGATGAGATCTTGCGTGGAGCCCCAGATCGTGGGAGATTATCAGTGGTCTTGTATGTCTTCCATTTTCTGATGATTGCTCCCACAGTTGATTTTTTCACACCAAGCTGCTTGCCTATTGTAGATTCACTCTTCCCAGTCTGGTGCAGGTCTACAATACTTTTCCTGGTGTCCTTCGAAAGCTCTTTGGTCTTGGCCATGGCGGAGTTTGGAGTCTGACTGTTTGAGGCTGTGGACAGGTGTCTTTTATACAGATGATGAGTTCAAACAGGTGCCATTCATACAGGTAACGAGTGGGGGACAGAAAAGCTTCTTACAGAAGACGTTACAGGTCTGTGAGAGCCAGAGATTTTCCTTGTTTGAGGTGACCAAATACTTATTTTCCACCCTGATTTACGAATAAATTCTTTACAAATCCTACCATGTGAATTCATGGATTTTTTTTTCACATTCTGTCTCTCACA
The DNA here is from genome assembly GCF_965226115.1 of Aulonocara stuartgranti. Taxonomy (NCBI): domain Eukaryota; kingdom Metazoa; phylum Chordata; class Actinopteri; order Cichliformes; family Cichlidae; genus Aulonocara; species Aulonocara stuartgranti. The sequence goes on along the minus strand of NC_138941.1, from coordinate 49,669,464 downwards.
GTTGAAGTGTACCTCTGGTGCAAATTACTGACCTCTGTCATCATTTTAAGTGGGGGAACTTGCACAATCGGTGATTTTTCAGTGACATATTTCTTTTGTGCTTTTTGTTTTTGAGAGCTTAAGTTAATGTTTTAAAACAATATGTTGTATTTGATTTATTATATTATTATAGTATTAATGAAGCTGCAGACACAGCTCCTTTCAGCATGGCCGGAGGAGAGGTGTACGGCAGTCGCGTGACACACACAGATCAGACACATGTTTCTGTGTTGCAGATGTGCAGTAAAGAGCCAAAGACCCAGTACTGTCTCCTGCCTCTTACTTTCACGCCAGAACACAACGCAAGAACAACAGGTGTAACAGTTGAACGGGTTACACAAACAGCCACCAAACAGCCATCATAATTCATCATACAATGAGAACAGAACAAATCAACAATTGACAATGACTAATTAATATTAAAATCTGTAACATAATGTATTGTTTGGAGTTTAGTCTGTTACTGTTACTATTTTTACCATTTCTTTTTGGAGCAACTGTAACCCACATTATTTCCTTAGGGATTAATAAAGTATTCTGATTCTGACTGTTTCAGGATACATGACTTGCCATGATCCAATCACACATCTGCTTACCTGTATCTTTTGCTCGTTTCTCCTCCTCTTCTTTTTTCTTTTTTCTAAACTGAAGACCTGATGGCTTTGAACTTTTCTTGTCCATCTTCCATTGGTTTTAATTTTACACTCCAGTATGAGTGTACACTTTATCCCTAGTCCTAAAGTGTATATTTATTTTCTTACTCTTCTTATATATATTGTTTGTTTAATTGCACTGCTGTAACTGGAGCCTCGTCATCTCTCTGGACTGTATGTAGCGGAGATGACAATAAGGTTTACTTTGACTTCAGCAGCGAGCAGGCGCACCAAGGGCTCTCGCGCTCACTTTTCGCGTATAGAATTTCAAAAAACATCGGTGCAAATTATAAGTCTGTATCATAATGTCTGCTGTTTTCGTGTTTGTTAGTTTGTTTTATTTTGCGAGCTGGTTATTAGATGCCGCTCCAGCCAGCCAGAGAATCCCCCCGCCGCCTCGCCCTCTCCTCCCTGTGCCGCAAGCAGCAGGCGCACCTCGCAAACGGAGGGCGTCCTTACTCCCAGCAAATGGGCGATAGAAAACCGATCGGTGCCTATGCCATTCCCAATATGCGCTGACATGATGTCAGGGCAGAATGAGTGCGAGCAATTTTTTTTATTTAAATTTTTTGTCCATGCGCGTGATGCCGCCCCAGGCAACCGCCCGTGTCGCGCCCGTATCAAAAAACGCTACTGAATGGACTAAAGATCGAATCTACAGAGTTTCTATTTTTCTCTCACTGTCTCTCTCTCAAGGTCGACAACTGGTGCCTAATCTGACATCTTGGAGTACGATAGTTAACAGAGAAAGGAGCACGGTTTGTTTATTGGACTATGCAGAGACAGGCGCAGAGATTACGTGCCAGCAGCGGAGGAACTTATCACCATAAAATATTGTTTGCTTCAAAAACAACGTGTTTGTTTGCTAGCATCAGTTTTTCTTTTGGATAACAAAGATTAAAACCCAGTCTTCCTCCGACCCCACCCCGCCCATTTTTTTTTTTTGTTTCCTGTTTTGGTTTGGTCCAGGTGTACGTGCTCTTAGCCATCTGATGACTTTAGGATGGCTCCGTGAAAAGTGAAGTCAGGGTTTCAAAGAAGAGAAGCAACACCGGTGGAAACTAAACTTATAGTTGGAGTATTAGTTAGTCAAATTTGTTTCTTCCCTTGGACCTTCGGAATGTCAATAAGCACTATCCTCCCACACCCCACTAATGTGAGCTATCGTCCGAGTAATCGTCATCACTCAGGCAGCCACTAAACATAGACTGTGTACTCAGACCACGTCTTTCCTTTGCACTGCTTCAAACACTTTGAACTTGTTAAAATAAATAAATAATAAAACTTTATTTATATTACACCTTTCTAGACAGAGTCACAACGTGCTGGACATAAGATAACAAATAATAAAAAGGTAAAACAGACAATATAAAAGAGGCAAAATTTAATCAAAAGCCGTTTTAAAAAGGTGAGTTTTGAGTTGTTTTTTAAAAACAACTACTGAGTCCACATTTCTTAAGATTTGGGGCAGAGAGTTCCACAGTCTCGGGGCCACAGTGGCAAAAACTCTAATATCCTTAGTTCCCATCTTAGTCTGTTTTATAGCAAGTAAGCCCTGATCAGATGACCTCAGGGACCTGCTTGGGACATAGGGCTGTAGCAGATCGAAGATGTAGGCTGGTGCCAGTCCATGCAGGGCTATACATGTAAATGTGTTTCACATTCTGATCATGAATCACTTTAGAAAACAATATCTGATAAGGTTAAGGTTATGGTTAGGGCTGGAATGGAGGGCTGGAGCCTCTGCTCCAAGCCTGTGTTACCGCGAGCGGCATTCTATAATCCGGAGGGTCTCACAGTGAGGTGAAAGGGTATCTTTCACGTTACTAATCTGCACTTTACATGAGATTCATAACTCTGACATCTATCTGCTGTTTGGCATGACTCACTGATAGATGTCTTTGCTTTGGAGCAAGCATGTTTCATTTGTAGAGACAGTCTCTTAATAAGTGATCACTTATAGTTGTATTGCACCGGTTCGACTCCCTCATTGAACTGTTTGGTTACTCTGGTCTTTTCATCTCCTGGTTCTCTACTCTGTTTCCGGCCCAGAAGGAAAGCAATCCCAGATGTTACGGCTGCTATTTTAAGGACTGTGATCCATGTCTCGTGAGAGGACTCTGATGGCTGCAGAGGGAAAGCAAATGGAAATCAGACATGTTAGTGAGTGGAAGTTTCAGTTACAGTCCTGCATTTTTTTGAACAGAAATCCAAAGATGATACAGTTCAAAGCTCAACATAAAGATACAATGAGATGTTTCTATGTGACCTAAGTGTTGAACCTGAATTGGATTTCCAGAACATGTTTAACTGTAAATGCTCCCCTTACACATAAACAATCATATCACGCGCATATCAGAGTGAGTTCGCTCCTGAAGTGCTGTGCTGGTGTGTGTGCCAAGTGTATGGGAATTACGACAAATGTTCGCTGTGGTGAACGGTGGGTAGCGTTCACATTTCAATGCCATATGCAAAAGGGAGGGATGCTTACCGACACAGGCAGTGGAGTGGATGAACTAGACCTTGTCTTGTTGATCTTTAGCCTCACAAATGCTGGATGTAACAAAAACAATCTCGTCCATCTTGCTTCTTAGCCCGTGTTAAGTTTAAGCAAAAGGCTTGGTCAGGTGATACAGAGAGTCCACCATCAGCAGACTTGTTTCCTTCATCTGTGCTGGAATCCTGCTCCACCACAATCTCCTGTAAATGCCCATTGTGGGAATACATTATTATAACTTTAGGGATTTCGCCGCATAAGCGTTAGCAAAGCATTATACTTTTTATTCATTTAAGTAGGTCATAGGTCAGTAGGTCACACTAACACACACACAGCATAGAGAGAGAGAGAGGTAGAACTGGTAGAGTGAGCACAGCGTGCATGGAGGCAGACACTCCCTAGTCATGTGACCAATTAACCAAAGATAAAAGGGCATTATACAGCAGTTTCCTCTGAATTTTGAAAGCTCTATTAACATCAGTCTGTACAGGCTCCAGATAACTTTCCTCAAATTCTTTAACTCTCACTCGCTTTTGCAACTTTGTACTTTTGTGTTACTCGCAGAAACAACTCCACCTCATTGTTAGTCCATTTAAAATCTCAACACCCTGTAATGGGAAAATTAAAGTTAACCCTCACATTTAGATTTAGGTGGTTAGAATTTCACTGTATGATTTCTGTATAACCTTTGCATGCGTAAGATGAAGTAAGTATGTGTCAGCATGACCTTGTGAAAACTGCTTAGCTGCCTAATGATGTTCACTATGCTATCTGCTAACTGTTTTGCTCAGACAGATGAAGCTCAGGGTCAGTGCCAGGTGCTGGCCTGGGAAAAGATAATGGGAGTCTTCTTTGTTCAGCAATAGCCCGGGTTGGACAAAAGACTGTTGCATCTAAAAGATACACAGAGTTTGTGCGATGGTATGAAAGGGGCGCTGCGACGCCCCATGGTTAGAACGCTCATTGCTGTGAACCTGTTATGTTTTGATGTGTATGTGTGTTCTCCTGCACGTAGTAAGAAGTAGCTTGACCACAGCCTTTTTTGTGTTGCAGACTTTATTTAGAAAATTCCACAACACCCCAAATGACACCCTCAGCACCTTTTCTTAGACTTGATACATAACAACAAGCCTGAAATACTGAGTTACTGACAGCATGCTCCTATTGAATGAAGCCATTTCCTCACCAACACTTTTGCCTGAAACAGTTAACCTTCACAGCCTTTTTACTCTAGAAAGTCAAAAGAAGAAAAAAAACCCTCAGACTGACCAAGAGTAAGATCAGCCAGCGGCCCAGGTCCGCATACATGTGGAAATAGACAGGAGTAAGTAAGACAGAGAAAAGTATCAATTCCCATATGGCTCCTAAACTTCAGGCCTTCTTCCCTCTCTGGGCACATGGTGTGGAAACAGCTCTCAGGCTTAGATCACCTTTGAAAAAACACATCTAAGCTGCAATTTATTTATATAAATAGAGCAGAACACACTCACGAACGTCTCGAGTAAATATAATTGTTGCTAAACTCCCATCGCGTCTGTGTGACTTTTGGATCCTCTTCAGGGTACCTCAGACCACCATTCACACCTATGGGCAATTTACAACCACCAGTTAACTTAACCCCACTAACTGCATGTCTTTAGAGTTTGGGAGGAAGCCGGAGAAGCCAGACAGTACCAATGCAGAAATGGGGAGAAATGGAGAGAACCGTGACACTCCTCACAGAAAGGTCCTGTCCCAGGCCCTTCACTATGCTAGCCGCGTCACTTGTGTCATGTGAGCCAGTCATGCACCTCTTGATTTTTGCAACTTGTCTTGACAAGTCTTGACTTGTGATTTTGACTTCTCCTCCGTATCAGCATGTCTGATGTAACATTGTCTGAGTGGTGACAGCTGTCATTTAGGAAATTACTGTAGCGGCTTCTTGTGCCTTAATGGTGGGTATAAATGACTGCATGTGCTTGATGATAGCATGAAATTGAGTGATGCAACCACTGCAGAGGGTACATTGGGACCTTGACCTTGACTAGAAACCTCCCTGCCTAACTGCTTCACCACATTTTAAACTTTCCCCTTGGTTTTCTGCTCTTAAGAAAACACAATACATTCCCATCTAATTTCAAAGCTATAAAATCACCTCCATACACAGCTTGGCAACCAAAAATATCACACCGTAATGACTCACATTGGAGACGGAAAGCCAAACACTACAAACCATGCCTAAAGTGTTCATTGAGCGAAATCACAGGAAGCATCTGTGCTGCATAAACCTGAACCTGCTACCTTTTGGGACTTGATAAATTGACTGGCTGTTGTGAAATCCGTGGTAACTGTTTTTTGTTGGTTCGTCTTCCTTGAGAGCAGGGAGTGTGGGGGCATTTCTCCTTATTTTTATTTTTCTTATGTTGCACGCCAGTTTTCCCTGGGCTGGGGTGTAACAGCTTTGGTGTCACATTTTTATAGAATCATTTTGCGCAAACCACTAACTATTTATTTTAATTAGTGAAAACAGATCTGCACTGTACTTTGTTGTTTTCTCTTCTAAGTTCACTCCCTTGCTCGAAATCGTCAGAAAGTAGATGTGATTGTGCAAACACCGCTCCTCCCATGGAGGCACACTTCGCTCTGCTATGTTTAGTTTACACAGAGCAGCCACAGTGAGTAAATGAAATCACTGCCTACACTGGTGTGTGTGTGTGTGTGTGTGTGTGTGTGGGGGGGGGGGGGGGGGGGGGGGGACACAGCAGAGTAGCTCATTTAGTTAGCCAATTTAGTGGAGAAAGTCATGTTTTAGTCATGACTCATCCCAGTTCTTAAGCATAACTTAAAGTGTTATTGACCATTGCCAATGACATTTATTGAATATAATATAGTTACTTTTTTGGATTGTCTATTTTATTCATTTAGGACATTTAAACAACAGATGTTGACCAAATATGCTTTAAAAATATGCACTTTTACATTTTACAACAAACAAAAACACTCTTTCAAAATACTTGAAAATCTCAGTGATCTGATCTCAGTCTGATTAAAATGTATTTTTATTTGGCAAATTGATGATAATCCATCACATTCACCATAAGACTCCACTCTCGTATATAAGCTGCCTTTATAGATTAAGTGCATCAATACTGGTATTCGTAATACTGGCCCTGTATTTACTTGATGGCCAATCGATACCAAAACTTGCAGTATCTCACACCACTACATGTCCCAAGACCAGTGGCGGTCCTAGCCTGTTTGGCGCCCCGGGCGAACACTCCCTCTGGCGCCATCATACCCTCCGACCTACACCTTAGTTCACAGATTCAGTTTGTCTAGGGTTTATTTCTGGGATTTCGCACAACCCAGGATTCAAATCATGAATACACAATGAGCTTGGATTTACAACATTATGAATGAAATGTGCTCTATTTGGAAGCAGCAGGTCTTCCTCCCCTTTCGACAGATTGTGTGAGACTTTAAACTGTAAATTATAAATTTTAAATTGTTATCGATCCCTTTACCCTGAGTCCTGAAGTGTATATTTGATTGATTGAATCTTTATTTTGAACATGTTGAAAAAGTACAACAAAATAGAATTAAAAGAGACAAATGAACAAAGCAAAACAAAAGGAAAACGAGCAACCACACCTCCGAATAACGTTCATGTTCGAAAAGGAGCAGGAAGAAGCATAAGCTTATTTAATCCCACCCCTTTTCCACTATCTAGTAATCAATAGACTACAGAAATACCTCCTTGTAATATAAAGATTGATGATAGCGAACATTTGTAAGTATTGCCCCAAACCTCTGCACAGTAATTCAAATACGGTGCAATCAGGGAACAATAGAGAATGTGGAGTGATTTGTGGTCCAGAATGTGTTTTACTTTACTCAAGATTGAGACACTTCTTGAAATTTTGTTATGTATATGATTTATATGAGACTTCCAGTTTAATTTATCTATAATCACACCAAGAAACTTATGTTCAAGTGCTCTTTCAATTTCCACACCATCTAAATGAATCTGCACTTGTGCATTTCTAAGGGAATTCCCAAATAAGATAATTTTAGTTTTACTTAGATTTAGCGAGTTTGTTCCTGTTGACTATTTATTTTCTTACTCTTCTTATATTTATTGTTTGTTTACTTAACTGGAGCCTCGTCCTCTCGTCTCTCTATACTGGACTGTATGTAGCGGAGATGACAATAAAGTTTACTTTGACTTCAGCAGCGAGCAGGCGCACCGAGGGCTCTCGCGCTCACTTTTCGCTTATAGAATTTCGAAAAAACATTGGTACAAATTATAAGTCTGTATCATGATGTCTGGTGTTTTCGTGTTTGTTAGTTTGTTTTTATTTTGTTTTATTTTGCGGGTTGGTTATTAGATGCTGCTCCAGCCAGCCAGAGAATCCCCCGCCGCCCCGCCCTCTCCTCCCTGTGCCGCAAGCAGCAGGTGCACCTCGCAAACTGAGGGCGCCCTTACTCCCAGCAAATGGGTGATAGAAAACCGATCGGTGCCTATGCCATTCCCAATATGCGCTGGCTGATGTCGGGGTAGCATGAGTACGAGCAATTTTTTATTTTTTTGCCGATGCCTGTGATGCCGCCCCCCACCACGCCTTTGTCGCCCGTATCAAAAACCGTTACTGCCCAAGACAGACACAGACCCCCAGCATAGAGACAGAGCTAAAGTTTAAAGACAGACACTTTCACATTCCCGTTTGAAAATACACGAAAAGGTTTTTTTCACTGTCTAACTAATTATTCTGGGAAGTAAAAGTCCCAGTGGTCTATTAGAATCCAACTGGTGTAATTAAGTGAACTCTTATGCTCCATCGTGTGTTTGTTTGTCATAAACAAAAATAGAAATACTTTCAGATATAGGGGTTCAAAAAAAAAAATCCTGACTATGAAGAGGTGTAGATTATTATTATTATTATTATTATTATTATTATTATTATTATCATCAATAATATCAGCAATAAAAGCTGATATTTAAACACTACATTTTAAAATTTCACTGTTCGCAGTGTTTCTACATCCTCAAGTCCATTATTGTCATGAATCGCTGTGCGGCAGGCGGGAGTTGGACCCAAAATGCAGGACTCACAGACTCGAGGGAATGAACTCAAAACACAGCTTTATTTGCCGGTAGAACAAACATACAAACTAAACTAAACTGGGAAGCCACAAACTAAGAACTCACAGCGAGACACAGGGAGATCCACACACAGCATGAGGGACGACGTCACACTGACTCAGAGAAACACAGGGTTTAAATACACTGGGGAGTAACGAGGGGAATGAGACACAGAAGGAGGGCACAGCTGGGAGAAATCAGGACTGACGAGACAAGCAAAGCAGGACACATTCACATAAGAAACGGACCTTCAAAGTAAAACAGGAAGGATCACACAGAGACGCGAACTTGACAGTGGAGACGGCAACTAAGAAACACAGAGACATAACCTATAAGGCAGAGGACTCTAAGAACCGAGAGACACAGAGGGGAACACAGGTGACACTGATAATCATAACGAGACAGGGCGGGGTGAACTGAACATGACATGTACAGGCGTGAGAGTCACAAAGTAAACAGGAAGTGCACAGAGGTTCAGACAGGAGGAGAGAGAGCACGGGGAAAACACAGACATAACGGGCTGGGGAAACATGAAACAACCACAAAGGGAGACGAGGGCTCATAAATACACAGAGGGCACACAGGGGGTAAAAGCCATGAAGGGAAAACACTTAGGGAACAACACAACAGGGCAACTCAGAAAACATGGCCTAAATAAGGAATAAAATACAAACATACAAGAAAACCAAGAACACTGGGCCAACATGGCCCAGGACCATGACAATTATAAGGTGTGCTCTCCATCCAAGTGAGTTTTGTTGGACCGTCATATGCATTTTTTAAATGTTTTTTTAAATGTCTGAACAAGAAATTATGCATTTAAAAGAGCTGTTAAAGAAAATGTAGTGAGAGAAACACTTCCAGTAGCCTTGGCTCATCTGAGCAGCTGAATATCTTTGAGGGCCAGCTTACCCCCTCTGGGTCTAGTTCCCCAATAGCTGGAGGATCATCTCCAGTACTCAATAAATTGCAGTCTTGTGTAACAGCATTTGCTAGGGTGGTGTGTATAACAAGAGAAATTAAGTGTTCACTCTTCAGCAATGGTTTTATGAAAGTAAACAGAAAAGGGAAGTTTTACAGAAGATGTTTTGATGCAGTTGTGCTAGTGATCCTTCTAGTGTCCCTTATCATGAATAGTTCTTCAGAGATCAGTTTATGCTGTTTGTTCAAGATGTACCTTTACAAAGGGAGAGAATTGTTAGAAAGAAACTAGTCACGTCACACTAACACGCTGGTGAAAAAAGCCTGCTAGCGTTTCTTCTTCCTCAGACAACTCAGAGACTTCCACCTACCTCCAAAGTTGCTCAAGAACTTCTACTCATGCACCATCCAGAGCATCCTGATGGGAAATATCTGCACCTAGTATTGGAACAGCACCAAGGAGGAAAGACGAGCTTTCCAAATAGTGGGGCACTTTGCCAAATGCATCATTCGACAAGTGGAAGGTAAAGAAATGCTGCTGGTTAAAACCTAGTGCAGCTAATGGCTAAAGTATTAAGTCTCTGGGAACATGTGACCAGCAATATTCTGTAGACCTTGCTGAATCACGTATAAATAGTGTAACATATCCTGTCATGTATCTTGTCATTACAGGCCAGCCCACCAGGTGCTCTCTGTATTGCTCACTCCCAAGACCTGACTCCAGGACGTGCTGGAGAAATGACATCTCTGAGCTGGCCTAGGAATGCCTCAGTGGAAAGAAAAAGGTCTGGGCGTCTTTGCCTAGGCTACTGCCTCTGTTATCAAGCCACGGATAAGCAGAACAAAATTGGTGGTTGGATATCTTGACCTTTGTTTCTGTTAAAAATGAGAAAAAAAGGAGTAAATCTTTTGAAACTCATCCAGAATATTCATGTGACTAAGTGGAGTTTTCTGATGTACAGCTCCACAGGGACAACTCTTCAGCATGTCAGTTTCAATCTAAGATGCAGACAGAGCAGATTTGTTTCAGAGAGTTTGAAACAAACTCAGAGCAGAGTTTTATCGATTCTATGGAGTGCACAAAATCAACTTCCAAGTGAAAGGATAAGACAGGTCCATTTCACTATAGATGCACAAGATTAGTTAGAACTCAAAAAACTTCTACCCTACCCTATTTTAGAGTTTTCATTATTTAAGTTTGTGGCCGTGGCTCAGCGGACCCAACACTCTAAAGGAAAAGAAAAACAACTCTAGAAATTCCCTACTTTGCTAATGAAAACTTATACTTCCCAGTCAACACATACACAATATTGACAAGAACAGGAGGACTTCACAACCAAAGACAGTCAGGAAAAATGAATGAAGAACTTTTCAGACCGGAATCTCACTGAAGTCCTAGCGACAGAACTCAATTTTGCCATTTCTCCTCAACAGTTACCCATAGTGGACTTCAAAACAGACACAGAAACAACCATAATGATTAATAAATGAACACAAACAGGATCAGAGCAAATAAGGAGGAAAGTTTTAGCCACCCTCTACAGTGCAAAAAGTTCCTCTGTCCAACCTCACAATACAAGAAAAGAAGGCTGTCCAGCCGATAAGAGGAGGTGCACTGTTGTTCTAAACACAGCAGCTTATTACACAAACATTACTACACTCTGCAGTGACTTCAATACCTATGAAGCCTTAAAACAAGACCCCAAAAGCAAGCACAAATAACGTATCAGTTGCCTACAAAAACTTGAAAAGGACAAAGTCATTGACTGCCCTACATACCATCGTCTATACCCAGGGGATGCTAGTCTTACAAAGGGTTCATCCTAAACCTTGGCTGATTATGACTCACACCCGTTTTTACACCTTGGCTTAGGCAGAGGATCAATAGGGGGTCCATGACCCTCTTAGGGACACTTCCATGGGGCTTAAATCTGGGACTCTCCACCAGTTCCTCTTAGAACTGATGAAGCTTCTCAGATGTGAGGTGAAACGTCTTCAAGAAACTTAAAGAAGTCCAGATTTTCTTTCCATAGACTAAGATGACCTGGATGACTATAACCTCTACAGAAATAAAGGATTATGATGTTTTCTCTCCCCACATGTTCACAGCTAGACTAAACTGCTTATAGTCCAAAAAATATATAAAGGGCTCCCCCGTGTGGTCTGAAATGATAACAGCTTGATATTGTAAAATAAATATTGTAAGGAAACATTAGAAAAACGTTTCTGCCCCGTAACAAAATGATGGTCAACTATAATGGAGCTTACAGCTGTAGATGTTTCACTCTGCTAAAAGTAAAGAACTATGACTCTAAGATGCTTCGTTTATGTTCATCTTTGGGATGTACAGGAGTTTGGGTTAGGTTATAGTTTATTTGTGTGAAAAATGAAATCACATTAACATTTACATGTAAAAAAAAAGAACAATATTCCAATTATGTCGTACTGTTGTACTAAGTATGACTGTGCAATGACAATAAAAAGTTATCTTGGCTTAATAGCAAAAAATAAACAATAATCACAAAAAGTACAGAAAATGTTTTTCTTTCCTTTTTATTTATTCATATATAGCTGAAATGAATTACTTTGTAACCTAATTGTTACAGGAAAAATGATTCTATGTTTCTTTACCTTCTTTTAAATGTACAAAGATGCCCTTTGTCTATGGTTAGATTAGTTTAGAATTATCCTTTTAGACTTTCCCAGCAAAGACATATTGTTTTGGGACATATTGTTTTTGATTGTTTTATCTCTCCCAGCTCTCTGCTGACGAGACTGGCACCATATATGGAGTTGTTTATTTTATCTGTTTATTTTCTTATCCTGTTCTCACTGTCTCTGTGATTTGTGCCTATAAAAATGCCAAGCCTCTGTTCATGGGGGTGAGTTGTTCTTTGCAGCTCACCCGTGTACACGTTTGATAAAGAAAGTAACTTTGTCTCATTGTGTCTTTATTCCTCCTGGGTCTTTTGCAGAGTTTTCTCCCAACATTTCTTGGTCCTTCGGAGCCGGAGCGCCTCCATCGTGTCCCATCTCCGTGACCAGTCCACGTTGTTCGCCTGTCGATAGCTCACACACCAGGTGTGTGATAAAAGTCCAAGAGCGTTAAATTCGGGACTTGGCCAACGTCTTAGAAAGCAACCCACGGTGGTGGGGCCCGATCGAGGTGGACCAGATCCGGCGACACTGACCAGGTAGATACAGACACACTGACACAATCTTGCGTAAAAGCGTATTTTAAATTCAGGGAATTTAAAATAAATTCAGGGAATTTAAAATAGCGGAAGTAGCTCGTCGACTGGTAGCTTGGAGCTCGTCGACTGGAAGCTCCCCACTTCTGTGGGTTCGGTTTGGAGCTCGGGGTAGCTCCCCCAGCTGGGTCTAGACAGGGTCTAGGGAGTAAGTAGCTCATCTACAGAAAGACTGGCAGCTCCCCTTATGATAAGGGTTCCGATCGCGCGAATAGGTGTGAATGTGAATGTGTGTGTGTGTGTATTGTTTTAATCAACGGAGCAAGCTGAATTTTCACGGTCCAATAAGAGACTGAGCTGCTCCTACTGTGTTTTTCTTTTACTGCTGTTCACTGACGTGCTGGTGATTTGAGAGAACGGTCGAGTTCCGTCTCGTAAAGTTCACACTGCTTTCGGAACTAGTCCGAAAGTAGAAGGGCGTGTGAGCAACCACTCTCGTCTCTAATACCAGCGAAGGTGATAGCAGCTGTATCGTGTATATATATTACTTAAACAAAAATAAGTAAATACATAAATAAGATGGGTAATCAAGCAAGTGAAATTAAAACTCACTCCTGCTGACGAGCAGTGGTGAGAAAAGAAAAGTCCAGACGCCAGACAAAAACAGTGTCTGTAAACTGAGAGATTTAAGAAAACAAAATATAAACAGTCGGGAGAACAGAACTCAACTGCCAGTTTAGTAAAACCAGAAGACGAGACACTGTGCAGTGCCCACAATCCTTTTAGTAAACCATCACTCACTCCTGCAGCAACACCCATATCAGGAAGAACATGATAATCCATTAAGTGAAAACTAGAGATCAAAGTAGTTTGAAGTAGTTTAAAAGGGTTGAAAACAGACCCCACTAAGTAGATATAAAGTACGAAATAAAGATAAACAAAGGGAAAATTACAGTAGAAATTATCTTTAGAGTATTTGAAATTAATAATAGCAAGGATAACAACCTGTAAAGTGATATTAACAATGAAACACAGTTGGCATGATGACCATGCCCAGCATGTATAAAATGAATATAAAGCAAATAATTCACACGAAAATATTTTAATAAAATAAATAAAGTATATTAAGACTGTGTCACTGTTCAGCCAAGGACAGTGTGCGAAAAGGTAACTGTCTCCACCTTGGGAAAATGGTGATAACTGCAGGTCATCTGAAGCCCTTGATGGATACAAAATAAAATATAAATAATATATTATAATAGAACTGCCTGGTCCGCCATGCAACAGAGAGAACAAATGTGACCGCAGATTGGATGAATTCTAAATTATCTGTTTGCTGAATAAGATGATCCTAACTAACAAATTGGCTCAGTAGTAGTATAGTGGTACACACTGATAAAATATTATAATATGCTATTGCTGTTATATAAGACAAAGATGATAATATTAACAATGACATAATATTAATATGAAGAGGCACCTTAATCGGTTATGATGTGAGGTGGATAATTGTTAAGCAGTAGTCTGCATCAAGCTTAAGGTTTGCTGAAACTCAGTGTAATGACATGTGAGATGAAGACAATACAGAGAATAACTAAACTAATGAAGTGCATAGAGGCACTTGACCAGCTTGAAACCTATCATCCTAGAATGACACATTGCTGAGATATAGAGCACACCTATAATAACAACCAATAAGCAAAACCCTGTAGACAACAGCTACAACTACAGGATTGAGAAGCTGAATTAAATATGTAGACACTGCTAAGCTGATGAGCATGTTCCACATTTTCTTTTTCTTTTTTGTTTCTTTTAGAGCAGAAGCTGCTGTAACACACCCAAAGAAAGACTCTAGGTCTGACCAACCGTCTCAGTCGTGGGCAAAAAGATGACAGTCAATAAAATTCTAAAAGATTATTTATTGACGAAAAATATATCAAGAGATAAAAGATAAAACAGTCCAGTGTCCCATTTATGAATTGTATAAAAACACACAGTCCCAAGGCCAGAGCCAGCTATGCCACACGGCCAAGTTGCACTCTACATGTTGCCTTTAACAGGGTTAGAAGTTGTCCTTGGAGACCCACCACCCTGCAAGCATATAGTCAGTGGTCACTCCAGCCTCTGCAACCCTGCTGCCTTTAGGCTGTGGCATATAATAGGCCCTGGACTGCACAGAGAGACAAAACGACACACTTAATATAAAATTCATAGCGCAAAACCCATCCATCCCAAACATATCTAATTTCATCACATTACATACCTGCACAGAGAGACAAAACGACACAGCAGTGTTTGTAGTGTGGGCTATAAGTAGACCAGTGTATCAGTGCAATCAAGTACACCTGCCTCTAATTAGTCCAACCCCATTCCAGCCATTGGCTCACCAAAAATGTGACACACACAAAACCACTCC